>NW_028262291.1:1512121-1663333 GCF_047370975.1 Nipponia nippon | reverse complement strand
AGCCACGGGGATGGCTTTATTCGCTGCCGAGGAGGGGACGGCGAGGATCACAGATGCTGCAGCCGGACCCCCGCTGCCCCCCAGCCCTGGGGGTTTGGGGGGGAACCCTGCCCCCCGGCACCCCCCAGCCAAGCTCCCCACAGCGGGGTGGGGGATTGGGTCCAGCCGATTCTCCGAGCCCCCTGGCATCCACGCGGCGCAGCTACTCCCAGACGTCGGGCGCAAACGCGAAGGGGCACAGCTTGTACCCGGCACCCACGTAAAACTTATTCTGAAATTCCACCCTGCCGAGGAGAGGGGCCAGTGAGGAGCGGCGTTGGGGGGGTCGGTCACCCCGTCCCACCGGCACCCCCCACGCCGGACTCACCAGTGCAAGCGCAGGGCGTGGAGGAAGGCGGAGAGCCCCTCCATCACCAGCAGGATGGCCACGGTCAGCACGGCGAAGGCGGCGAAGACGGGCACTAACACCACGCCGCCCACGTAGTTCAGCCCCACGAAGCCGTGGCGCATCACCATGGTCCACAGGACCTCCGAAAGCTCTGGGTGGGGGGGGGGGGACACAGGGATGAGCAGAGGGGGTGAGGCTCTGCTCGGCCCCGGTGGGGGACGCAGGGGGCCGGGGGGGACTCACGAGCGTGGGCCAGGCTGAGCGCCCAGAGCCGCAGGTAGGACGCGGTGTTGGAGACGCAGCCCAGGCAGTACTCGATGGTGTGGATCGCCTGGTGCATGAAGATCTCAGCGAAGTCCAAGTGCTGCAGGGACAGAGGGGACACGGGACATCAGTGGGGGGCACGGGACATCGGCGGGGGGCACAGCCACCCCCACCCCACCGCCCGAGCCCACCGAGTCGGTGCCCCTCACCTCGGCGTCGGGGCTGTGCCCCCCGCTCTCCACGTCCTCCTTGGTGGCGTTGACGGAGTTGCCGGCCTCCTGCCCCTCCAGCAGCGGCTCCTGTTCCCCCGTGGCCACCGGCTGCGTGGGGACGGCACCAGCGGTGAGACCCCATTGCACCCCTCCGGCTGAGCCCCCCGCACCGTGACCCCAGCCCTACCGCGGGGTGGCCCGTCCTCGGCACGCGCCGCCGGCAGCACAGGTAAAGCGGTGTCCCCAGGAGCAGGACGGGCACCGACGCCAGCGCCAGCACCACCAGCACGGTCTGCACCGGCACCTGCGGCACAGGGGAACCGTTTCAGGATTCCCCCTCTGGCACCGGGTACCCAAGGGCCGGCCCCTGCGAGGCTCCCCGCTGCTCCCAGCCTGGCCAAAAAGAAGGGTCCCCAGGCGGGTGCCCCCCATCTCGGCAGGGTGCTACCTGCCCCTGGTAGAGCGGGAGGTTCTTAGCGTTGGAAGTGAAGAGGAACATGTCGATGAAGTGGATGAGGATGCTGGGGGCCACGCTGGAGTCAGCGGCGCTGAACTTGACCCACTTGTAGAAGATGAGGAAGACGAGGTAGCCGAAGAGAGCCAGGAGGAAAATCATCTCGGGCAGGAGCTCCAGCACCAGCCGGTGCCGCTGCTGGAAGTGCCTGAGCAGGGGGACAGCAGCCATGCTCAGCCTGGCGTGGCGCACCCTCGCGTGTCCTGGGCTCTCACCCAGATGTAGGGGTACAGGACCCCCCCACTCACCCACCCCACCTGGGTGAGTCCAACCCCGGTCCCCTTCGCATGACCATGGGTGGCCAGAGCCCGTGGGCGCAGCCACGGGGACTCACATATGGTTGAAGACCCCCAGCAAGACACCGAAGCCCATGTGCACGACGCCCAGCACCACGGACATCTTCATCTTGAAGGAGTTGAGGAAGTTGAGGTGGTTGGTGGCCAAGCTCCAGATCTATCATGGACAAGGTGGGTGAGACCCTGGGCCACCCCACCGAGGGTCCCACCCCGTCCCCTCCCCCACGGGACACTCACTGGGTCAATCCCAAAAGGATAGGGCCCTTGGAAGACACCGGTGATGTTGGGGTCCAGGGTGAGGGACGGGTGGGTGGCGAGGTAGGCAGAGCTGTGGGCAGAGTGAGGGGGTGTCAGCGCAGGCAGGGACCTGGGGGGGGTTCACGGTGGGGTTGGGAGTCCCACCTCCAGGAAGAGTGGTTGGCCATGGTGGCCACGCTCCAGGCGGAGGGGAAAATGACGGTGGCTTTGCTGAAGCACTCGTTGTAGATGAAGCCGGTGTAGATGGAGAAAGCCCCCATGAGCAGGATGAGGTAGCGCCCCTCGAAGAACGTCTGCCAGATCTGGTGGGGGCAAACATGGCTCACACGTCCCACACCACCTCCCCTGCCCCACGCCATCCCCTTCCCACACCACCAACCCTGCCCCATACTGTCCCTGTCCCACATCACCAGCCCCATCCCGTACCTCCAACCCCATCCCGTGCCTCCAAGCCTGGCGCCCCACCATGTCCCCCTCACCTCGTTGCTGGCCTGCTGCAGGCTGGGGCTGTTCTCGTACAGCACCATCCAGAGAGCGAAGAGGAACATGAGCAGCCCGTGCCCCACGTCCCCAAACATGATGGCGAAGATGAAGGGGAAGGTGATGATGGCGTAGGGCGCTGCAGGGACACAGGGACCGCGTCACACAGGCCCCCGCCCCCCCGCCAGCCCTGGGCCATGGCAGGGGGTCAGGGGGCCTTACCGGGGTTCACCTCCTGGTAGCTGGCCACCCCGTAGGCGTCCACGATGCTTTGGAAGCCGGCGGTGAACTTGTTGGTGCGGATGAGGGTGGGGGGGCTCTCCGAGGTGGGGATGCGCTGCACGAAGCACTCCACGCTCGAGCCGCTCTTGTACTGCGGGGAAAGCGCCCGGCACCTGACCCACGGCATCCCCCTGCCCGGCACCCGCCCCACCATGGCAGGAGGACACGGGGACACCGAGCAACCTCTGGAATGAGGACGTGGGGACACCAAGCAAACCCCTGGCATGAGGACATGGGGACACCAAGCAACACCAGCACAAGGACATGGGGACACCATGGCAGGAGGACACGGGGACACCAAGCAACCTCTGGCATGAGGACATGGGGACACCAAGCAACCCACCGATCCCTGGCGCAGAGCGTCCTGCACTTGGGTGAGGTCCCGCACGGGGCACCAGACCTCGGCGATGAGGCACTTCTCGGTGACATCGAAGCTGCACTGGTTGAGGACGAGGTAGATGGCCTTCATCTTCTGCACCTGCACCCTCCAGGTGGGCAGCGCCAGCACCACCTTGTCCAGCACCTGCGCCAGGTACTGCTCCGTCTCCTCCAGCACCTGCGGGCGCCCAGCACGGGTCAGGGACGGGGGGTTCCCGGCACGGCCCCCCAGTCCCCCTGCGGTGCCCAGCTCACCACGCTGAGGTCCTGGATCTGGCTGTGCAGCCCGCTCATGGTGTCCGCCCGGCTGGCCTCGCTCTCCGGGTAGGGGTACACGTGGCAGTGGAAGCTGGGACAGACGGATACCACCGTGTCAGGGGGTGCCAGGGCTCCCCAGCCCGTCCCCATCAGGGGGTCCGGAGCGGGTCTTGCTAAATAAACCTCTGTGTGGCCAGACACGTGGCACGGGGCTGCTGGCTCACCAGTCTGAGATCTTGCGGATCTTCTGCCCAATCTGCTCACCCCAGTAGGAGATGAGGAAGATGACCCAGGTGATGTTCTCGCCCTGGGGACAGCATAGCCCACATCAGCCCCGGCTGTCCCAGCCCCCCTTCCCTGCCAGCCCCCATCCCGGTGCCCCGCTCACCGTGGCTGGGTCCTCCATGGGCTCAGGCATCTCCACGAAGCTGGCCACCAGGTAGCCGCGGCAGGCGCGCCACAGCAGCCGCTCGAAGGCGCTCACCCGCCACGGGTGAATGACGCCGGCCACGAAGCTGCGGGGACACGGCGAGGGCGCTGGGACGGGCACGGCTCTGCTGCTGCCCCTGCCCCATGGCTCCTCCCCAGACCTCATCCTACAGCCATGCCTGCTGCCCCATGGCCCATCTCCAACCCTTACCCTGTGCGTTACCCACTAGTCCTGCCCCGTGGCCATGCCATTGCCCCACGGCCAATCTCCAACCCTTATCCTACAGCCTTCCCAGATGCCCCATGGCCATGCCACTGCCCCGTGGCTCATCTCCAACCCTTACCCTATACCCTTACCCACTATTCCTGCCCCATGGCCATGCTGTTGCCCCTTGGCCAATCTCCAGCCCTTATCCTACAGCCATGCCCATTGCCCCGTGGCCACACCACTGCCCCACGGCTCATCTCCAACCCTTATCCTACAGCCTTCCCAGATGCCCCATGGCCATGCCACTGCCCCATGGCCATCTCCAACCCTTATCCCACAGCTTTGCCCGCTGCCCCATGACGAAGCCACTGCCCCATGGCCATCTCCAGCCCTTACCCTACAGCCATGCCCACTGCCCCATGCCCACGCCACGGCCCCTCTCCAACCCCCGCCCCACACGCCAGCCCCTCTTACTTGATCTTGCGGTCGAGGTGCTGGTGCAGGGATGGATCGAGGATGGGCTCACGCTCGGACAGTGCCCGGGGCCGCGGCGGGGAGCCCAGGGGAGCCTGCGGTGATGGGGAGCCAAGAGATGAGGCTGCGGGGGGAAGCGGGGCGCGGAGTGGCACCCCCGGGATGGTGGCCCCCCGCCGCGGACCCACCGGCAGGCTGGTGAAGCGCTGGCCCTCGCGCAGGACGTGGAGGTACTGGCGCAGCTCCTGCAGGCGCCCGCGCAGGGAGGCACGGTTGCGGCTGACCTCCCGCAGCTCCTGCGCCAGCTGCTCCGACTGCTCCTGCACCCGCAACGCCTCCCGCGCCAGCGGTGCCCGCGGGCTGTCAGGGCACGGCTCCAGCGCCCGGCCGGCGGCACGCAGCTCCTGCTGCAGGAAGGCTGCAAGAGCCACGGTCAGATGGGTGAGGTGGGGGGCACCCCCCGAGCAGCCCCGCAGCCCAGCCCCGCGTCCCCCCGCCACTCACTGAAGGTCTTCTCCATCTCCTCGCAGCGCCGCACCTCGCCCACGAAGCGCCGCTGGAAGGCGCTCACCTTGGGGTTCAGCTGCCGGGGGGGCACGGTCACGGCACAGCCCCGGTGTGGGGGGTCCGGGCAGCCCCAGCACCCCCGGCCCAGCACCGTGCCACAGCCCCCAGGGCAGGGCACCCCGAGCCACCCGCACACACCTCCTGCACCCACAGCACCCCAAACCACCCACACCCAGTCCCCTGCACACATGGCACCCCAAACCACCCACCCCAACCCCCCTGCACCCAACCCCTGCACCCATGGTACCCCAAACCACCCACACCCAGCCCCTGCACCCACAGCACCCCAAGACACCCACACTCAGCTCCCCACACCCATAACACTCTAAACCACCCACCCCAATCCTCCTGCACCCACAGCACCCAAACCCACCCAGACCAACGCCCCTGCACCCACAGCACCCCAAACCACCAACCTCAACCCTGCTGCACCCAACCCCTGCACCCACGGCACCCCAAACCCACTTGCATCTACGCCTTGCACCCACTGCATACCAAACCACCCACTGCAACCCCCCTGCACCCACAGCACCCCAAACCACCTGCACCCGCCCCACTGCACCCAGGGCACCCCGAACCCACCCACTCCAGCCCCCCTGCACCCAGGGCACTCAAACCCACCCAGACCAAACCCCCTGCACCCACAGCACCCCAAACCACCTGCACCCGCCCCACTGCACCCAGGGCACCCTGAACCCACCGCCCCCCTGCCCCCAGGGCACCCAAAACCTCCCAGACCAAACCCCCTGCACCCAGGGCACCCCAAACCACCCAGACCAACCCCCCTGTAGCCAGAGCACTCCAAATCATCTGCACCCACCCTGCTGCACCCAGGGCACCCAAACCCCCCACACCAACCCCCCTGCCCCCAGGGCACCCAAACCACCCAGACCAAACCCCCTGCACCCACAGAACCCCAAACCACCCACCCCAACCCCGCTGCACCCAGGGCACCCAAACCACCCAGACCAAACGCCCTGCACCCAGGGCACCCCAAACCACCTGCACCCACCCCCTGCCCCCAGGGCACCCCAAAACACCCACACCAACCCCCCTGCATCCAGGGCACCCAAACCACCCAGACCAGCACCCTTCTACCCACAGCACCCAAAACCACCCACCCCAACCTCGCTGCACCCAGGGCACCCAAACCCACCCATTCCAAACCCCCTGCACCCACAGCACCCCAAACCACCCACCCCAACCCCACTGCACCCAGGGCACCCAAACCCACCCAGACCAAACCCCCTGCACCTACAGCACCCCAAACCACGCACCCCAACCCCCCTGCACCCAAAACCACCCACCCCAAGCCCCTGCACCCATGGCACCCAAACCCTCCCAGGGCACCCCCTGCCCCCAGGGCACCCCTCCCACCCCCCCGGCCCCTACGTACGTCCCTGAACTCCAGCAGCCCCCGCTCCCCCAGCTCGCTGACGCAGCTGTAGGCCGAGGCGGACTGGAGGAAGAGCTGGGCCAGGCAGACCTCCTCGCTGCGGAACAGGGACCCCATGGGGACCCCGGGGACCCCCCCTTGGGCTGCAGAGCTTTGAGGGCACCCACCTGGGGGGGGGGGTGGGGGGGGGGTCAGAGCAGGGCTAGGGGGGTCAGAGCAGGGCTAGGGGGGTCAGAGCAGGGCTGGGGGGGGCAGAGCGGGGCTGGGGGTCACCCCGGGGGTCCCGGCGGTGGCCGCGGTGGCGGAGCCGGGATGTCCCCGCAGCCGTGCCCAGCGGGAAGCAGCCACCCGCCCCGCTCACACACGCAGTTTTTCCCCCAGCACCGGCTTTGCAAAATACTTTCCACCACCCCACCCCCCCCCACACACACACACCACCACCACCACCACCACCACCACCCCCACCCGTGTCCGCGCCCGCCCCGCTCAGCTGCAGCTGAGTCAGGGACCAGCGCAACCCCGGGGCCGCCCCGGGCACCGGCCGCCCCTTCCCGGGAGCGCGGCGCCGGCCGGGCTCGGCACTTCCTCTTCCCCAGGAAGGGCCCGGCCCCGGGGAGGGACCGAGTGGGGGGGAACCGGTCCCGCCGCTCCCCGGGAACCCCCTGCACCCCCCGCCTGCATCCCCCGCCGGTCCCTCGGAGCCCCGGCCCCCGAGGAGCGTGGAAATGGAAAGCACCCCCACACACACCGGGACCACCGGGACCCCCCCCCCCCGTGTGCACCCCGGGACCCTGGGGGTCGGGAATGAGACCCCCGCGGCCCCGGAGGCAGCTGCGGGCAGGGGCATCCCCTCCCTGGGGGGAGAGGGGCAGGTGCCCCCCCAAAAAGCCTCTAACCCACCCCGCCTGCCCCCCACAACCAGCCTTGCCCCCCACATCCCCCCAAAAGCCTCTAACCCAACCCGCCTGCCCCCTGCAACCCCCCCATGTCCCCTCCCCATCCCGCACCTTCCCCTGCTCCCCACGTTCCTGTGCCCCCGGCCCGACACCAGTGACGGCAGCCTCAGGACCCCTGTCCCCCTCCCCAAGATGCAACCACGCACCCCCCGTCCCCCCCCTCAAGTCCCGCGGGGGTCAATCCCACCCCTGCCCCGGCGCTGGAAAGGAAAAGACATGGAAAAAGCTGGAATTCTGGGTTAGGAAGGGGCCAGTGCCCCCAGTGCAGACGGGGGGGTGGCAAAACCCCCCCAGACCCTTTATTAGGGGAGTGGAGAGGAGACGTGGCAGCACCCGGCCGTCACCGGTACAGGTAATCGGCTTGGATGTTGGCCGCGATCTCAGCTTCCCACTTGTCGCCGTTGTTGAGCAGCTTCTCCTTGTTGTAGAGCAGCTCCTCGTGCGTCTCCGTCGAGAACTCGAAGTTGGGGCCCTGCCAAGATGGGAGACGTTCGCCCTCAAGGCTCGCCGGAGCCCCGCCGCGCCGGGCAGGAGGTCTCGCCGCCCCGCGGCTCTGTCCCCTGGCTCACCTCCACGATGGCGTCCACGGGGCAGGCCTCCTGGCAGAACCCGCAGTAGATGCACTTGGTCATATCGATGTCGTAGCGGGTGGTGCGGCGGCTGCCGTCGGCGCGGGGCTCGGCCTCGATGGTGATCGCCTGCCGCGGGACGAGGGGGATCGCCGTCAGCTCCCGCTCCGGGGAATGCGCCGTCCCGCCGGAGCCAGCGGGAGGAGGATGAGGGTGGATGAAGGCTGACCTGTGCCGGGCAGACGGCCTCGCAGAGCTTGCAGGCGATGCACCTCTCCTCGCCCGAGGGGTAGCGGCGCAGGGCGTGCTCCCCGCGGAAGCGCGGGCTCAGCGGACCCTTCTCGAAGGGGTAGTTGATGGTGGCCGGCTCCCGGAATAGGTAGCTCAGCGTCATGGCCAGGCCTGGAAGACGGGGGGGGGTTACGGGACACTCAGGGGGGCTGGCACCCCAAAGACGGGCCGAGGGCTGCGCGTGGGGAGGCCGAGAGGGGTTTGTTCGGCCCGCGGAGGCATCCAGCCGGCTCCGGACCTCACCTCGGAAGAGCTCCGTCCACAGCAGGGTCTGGGCAGCCCGGTCAGTGATGGATCGCATGTCCATGGCCGGCTCCTGGACGTTGACGTACTCTGCGGAGAGAGGGAGAAGCTGCGCCCACCCTGCGGGGCTGGGGTGCGCGGAGGCGGCCCCGGGGCGGAGGGGAAGGGACGGGGGGGGGGGGGCCGCACGCCCCTTACTCACTGTAGGAGTCCCTGGGGGCCGTGGTGCTGAGCGGGCAGAGGTAGCCCAGGGGGGCCGGCGGGCCTGCAGGAAGGAGAGGGGTCGGGGGGGGGTTTGGGTAGGGGAGAGGGGGGCGAGGGGGTGCCCGGCGCGGCCCTCACCTGCGCGGGCAGCCCGGTAGAGCAAACGCAGCGCCGCCATGTCCGGTCCTGCTGCCGGCAGAGGGGCCTGGCCTGAGGCTCGCTGCCAGCCCCCAGGTGCCCGGCCGGCAGGCAGCTGGGGGGGCCTGGCGCCCACCCCCCACTTCCCACTGACCCCAACCCTCCACCAGAGGACAGCCGGACCCCCGAGGCACCCCTCCTCCTGCCACAAGGCACCCAAGGGTCCTGTCCCCCACCTCCACCTCCCATAAGGGACCCAGGGGTCCTGTGTCCCCCCGCCCACCTCCCACAAGGGACCCGGGGGTCCTGTGTCCCCCCCCCACCTCCCACAAGGGACCCAGGGGTCCTACACCCACCCTCAAGGGACTCAGGGGTCCTGTGTCCCCCCTGCAACTTCCCACAAGGGACCCAGGGGTCCTACCCCCCCAAAAGGGACCCAGGGGTCCTGTGTGTCCCCCCACCTCCCCCAAGGGACCCAGGGGTCCTGTGTGTCCCCCCCCCACCTCCCACAAGGGACCCGGGGGTCCTACACCCACCCTCAAGGGACCCAGGGGTCCTGTGTCCCCCCCCCACCTCCCACAAGAGACCCAGGGGTCCTGTGTCCCCCCACATCCCCCAAGGGACCCGGTGGTCCTGTGCCCCCCCCCACCTCCCATAAGGGACCCAGGAGTCCTAACCCCCCTCCAAAGAGACCCAGGGGTCCTGTGTGTGTCCCCCCTCGACCTCCCACAAGGGACCCAAGGGTCCTACACCCACCCTCAAGGGACCCAGGGGTCCTGTGTGTCCCCCCCACCTCCCACAAGGGACCCAGGGGTCCTGTGTCCCCCCCCCCCCCCTCCCACAAGGGACCCAGGGGTCCTACACCCACCCTCAAGGGACCCAGGGGTCCTGTGTGTCCCCTGCAACTTCCCACAAGGGACCCAGGGGTCCTACCCCCCCCAAAAGGGACCCAGGGGTCCTGTGTGTCCCCCCACCTCCCCCAAGGGACCCAGGGGTCCTGTGTGTCCCCCCCACCTCCCACAAGGGACCCAGGGGTCCTACACCCACCCTCAAGGGACCCAGGGGTCCTGTGTCCCCCCCACCTCCCCAAGGGACCCGGGGGTCCTGTGCCCCCCACCTCCCATAAGGGACCCAGGAGTCCTAACCCCCTCCAAAAAGACCCAGGGGTCCTGCATGTGTCCCCCCCTCGACCTCCCACAAGGGACCCAAGGGTCCTACCCCCCCCCCAAAGGGACTCAGGGGTCCTGGCCCCACCCTCCACCTCCCACAGGGACCCAGGGGTCCTACACCCACCCTCAAGGGGCCCAGGGGTCCCGCGGCCCCCCTGCAACTTCCCACAAGGGACCCAGAGGTCCTCCCCCCCCCCAGAGGGACGCAGGTGACCTGTCCTGTCCCCCTCCACCTCCCATAAGGGACCCAGGGGTCCTCCCCCCACCCCCCAAAAGGACCCAGTTGTTCTGTCATTCCCCCTCCCCACAAGGGACCCAGATGTCCCATCCCCTCCTCCAAGGGCCCCAGGCGCCCTATCCCCCCCCGCCACCTCCCACAAGGGACCCGGCTGACCCCCCCAAGGCACCCAGGGGTCCTGTGCCCCCTCCCACCTCCCCCAAAAGGCACCCAGGGGTCCTGTGTCCCCCTCCCACCTCCCATAAGGGACCCAAATGTCCTAATTCTCCCCCAAAGGGACCCAGGGGTCCTGTCCCTGTCCCCCCCACCTCCCATAAGGGACCCAGGTGTCCCACCCCCCTCCCAAGGGGCCCAGGGCTCCTGTGTCCTGCCCCCCTCCCCCAAGGGACCCGGCTGACCCCCCCAAGGCACCCAGTCAGGCTCCCCCGCCCCACGGGACCCCCAAGCCCCCCCCAGCCCTGCTGACACCCCGGCCCCAGGAAGGCCCCAGCTCTGTGTCCCCGGCCGGGGAGGGGGGGGGCAGACGTCCCGGCCGCCCCCTCTCCCCCTCAAGCGGGATCTGGGGGCCACCACAAGCCACCACGGGCCCCTCCCGAGGCCCCCCCGGGGCCGCGGCCCCCCCCGCTCACCTCCCCCAAGGACCCAGGCGTCCTGACCCCTGGCCCCGCCCCCGGAGCGCACTGCGCAGGCGCCGAGGGGTCACGGGACAGGGAGGGGGCGGAGCTCCGACGGGAGGGCGGGGCAGGCGGCGCCAAACTCGCTTCCCATTGGCCGGAGGGAAGGGAGAGTGGGGGGAACATGGGGGGACGCTTCGTTGATTGGGCAGGGGGGCGGTGGAGCGGCGCGGTGATTGGCCGGGCCTGAAGAGGCGGGGTGCGTCCAAAGCGGAAGCGGACGTTTATTGCGGCGGCGGGGCGCTTGGTCTCGATGGCGGCCCAGAGCAGCGGGAGGCGGCCCGGGGCGTAGGGCGGGTACCGCGGGGCGTTGAGGGCCTCCCGGCCGGCCCCGCGGAGCAGCGCGGACCGCGGGTGCGAGAAGGTCTCGAAGCTGGAGCGGCCGTGGTAGCGGCCCAGGCCGCTCTGCCCTGCGGAGCACCGTGCTTCAGAGCCCGGCTCCGGGGGAACCGGCGCTGGGCACAGACCCGGGGGAATTCAGGGCGGGAACCGGGACTCCGAGGCCAGGAACAGCGGGCACCAGGGCAGGGGCTCAGCGTTAGCACCAAGCACTGACCCCCGGCACAGCCCCCGGACGCGGGAGGGGCAGCACCGGGGCACCGGTACCAGACCGGGCCCTGGGGCAGGCAGGGGTTCAGGACCGGCGCTGGGAACTCAGCCCCGGGACCTGCTGCGGGCGGGGTGCTGGGTGGTGGCAGCGCTGGGAGGGCTGCGGGCAGGGTTCCCCCGGGAGCAGGCAGGACCCTGGCCCTGCCAGCGCTGGGTGCAGCGGGCGGGGGGGCCCGCAGCTGTTCCTGGGGCTGGACGTACTGATGCCGCCCAAGGGCAGCGAGGTGAGCGTCGTGTGCGTGATGGTGTCGTTGGTGCAGAAGCCGCCGCTGCTCATCCGCTCCAGCACCCGGTTCACCACCTGGGGGGCGAGGGCAGGGGGGTGCTGAGCACCCACCGGGCGCCCCTTGTCTGCCTCCTCCCTGGGGTACACCAGGACACGCGTAGCTGGGGACACGGGGGCTCTCTCCTCCCGTGACCAAGGCCAAAGGAGCGGCCACGACTGGGGAGGGGGCCTGTGGCTACCCAGACCCACGCAGCAGGATGCGATCCAGGCCGAGGCGGGTGCTGCTCCCAGCCCAGCTCCGCACCTTCTTGCAGGAGGAGGAAACATAGAGGGCCAGCGGCCGCTCCTGGGCGTTGATGAAGGTGATGGCATCATCCACGCTGGCCGCCGTGAGGATGGGCAGGATGGGCCCAGAGGTCTCTTGCACAATGGGGTCGTCCTGCTGCACGTCCACCAGCACCGTGGGGGCTGCGGGGGGAGAGCCCAGCCCGGGCTGTCTGCCTGGGTGTCACGGGCCACAGCCAGCGAGCCCCCCACCCTGCGCTTCTGCCCTCCCACCGGCTCTATGCCCCAGGCCCTCACCAATGTACCGCGCATCCTCGTCCGTCTGTCCTCCGATGGCCACACGCCCGCTGCGCAGCAGCCTCTGCACCCGCTGGAACTGCTTGTCCCCCACCATGCGGCCAAAGTCGGGGGACTCCCGAGGGTTGGGGCCATAAAACTCGGCGATGGCCTCGCGCAGGGCGGGCAGCAGCTTCTCCCGCATCTCCGCGCTGCACAGCACGTAGTCGGGTGCCACGCAGGTCTGCCCCGCGTTGAAGAAGCGGCCCCAGGCCACCCGCCGGGCCGCGTTCTGCACGTCGCAGGTGTCGGACACGTAGCAGGGGTTCTTGCCCCCCAGCTCCAGCATCAGGTGCTTGGCAGCAGCTGCCATCACGATCCTCCCGACGGAGGGGCTGCCTGTGGGCAGGGGAAGCAGCACGAGCCCAGCGTGGTCAAGACCTCCCACCGGATCCATGCCGGGCTCGCTGGGGCAGCCTCAAAGAGAGGGATGGAACTGGAGCGTCCCTGTGGGACGTACCGGTGAAGAAGATGTGGTCGAACTTGTTCTCCAGCAGCCTGGTGGTCTCCTTCACGCCAGCGGTCACCACGGCAAAGCAGTCCTGCGAGAGGGGGGGGTGGGAAGTGTGGCAGCAGAGCCGGGCAGGAGCAGAGAGAGCGCATGGGGGGACGTGGCTGGGCCGAGCAGGTTTGGGACGCAGCAGGGCAGGTGTCCCTAGAGAGGGAGGTGGCCGCAGCAGAGGGCTCTCCTTGTCCAAGTACCTGGGCAGCGTCTCGGCCACTAGCCTCTCCACGTTTCTGCTGATTTCGGAGGGTTTCATGACAACACAGTTACCTGCAGGACAAGAGCTTCCTCCTGGTAAGGACCTTGCTCTTGGGGAGCAGAAGACCTGTCCCCAGTGCAGCCCCACCACCGTAACCATTCCCACTTCCCGTTCCCGCCCCAGGGAGGACACGGGAAACCCCCCAGTGAGGTGCTGGTACCCCCCAGCACGGCAGGGACGCAGCCCAGCCTCACCGGCCGCGATGGCCCTGATGAGGGGCACCAGGAGGAGGTGAATGGGGTAGTTCCAGGGCGCGATGATAAGCACCACCCCGTAGGGGTCCTTGCGGATGAAGGCCGAGTCCAGCTGCGTCACCTGCGGAGGGTAGGGTGGCGTGAGAGACGCCCGCCTCCCATCCTGCGCATCCCCGGCCAGCCGCTGCCCCGTACCCAGTTCTTCTCCACGTGCTCGTCCTTCATCCAGGTGCCCAGGTTGTTGAGCGTGTGGTTGAGCTCACTCCTGAAAATGGAGATCTTGGAGAGCTCCACTTCAAAGGGCGGCTGGGGACACATAGGAGGTCATCATGGCCACCGCTGTGGGCCCCGTGGCCGCCCCGCGATGGTTGTCCTCACAGGGGTCAGCACGGAGTCTCCTGGCAGCCGTAGCAGGGTGTGACTATCTGCTGGGGCAGGCACCCCCGGGGACACCCTGTGGCCTTGCAGTGGCAGGGATGGGTGGCACAGCCACCCCTCCGGCGTGCCACCTGCGTCGCGGCACGCTGCCTGGCCCCGTGCCGCCCCATGCCGAAGGTCACTTCTACACAGTAGAAGGTCACGGTCCAAGACACGGATTCGGCATCTCAAGAGCTTCGGCTACACCAGACACGGCACGGTGCAGACGTGGCTCCGGAGGCGGAGGTGGGAACTGGGGCCCCCAGTTGCTCTCGGTGAAGGCTTCCCCAGAGCTAATTCATCCCATTTCTCTGCAGCCAGAGGGAGCTGCTGTGTGCTCCCCGCCAGGGGCATCCCCAAAGGCTAAGCTGAAGACAACAGCAAAAAACAAAGGGCACCACTCCCCCGCTGCAGTGGGCTGGCACTGGCCAGCGATGAAGCACGCAGCCAGCCGCTTGCTACTACCCCGCAGCGGGATGGGGAGACACTCGGAAGAGCAAAAGCAAGAAAACTCAGGTTGAGATACAGTTTTATAAATAAAGAGGGGGGGGGAAAGTCAAGTGATGGAAGGGGAAGCACTCCCCACCAGCCGCCCTGGCCACGGTGGTCTCACCTTGCCCATGTCCAAGGCGGCGGCCTCCAGCACGTCCTGCTTCTTCTCGTCCAAGAAGCGTCCCGGGGCCTCCAGCTGGGCCACGCGGTGCTCCATGGGCCGCGTCCTCCCCGAGAGCCAGGCTGCCCGCAGGCGGCTCACCAGCCCCGCGTAGGGGACTCATCCCGAGAGCGGGCTCTGAGCACCGCGCTGCTAATAAGGAAATACCGCTTGCTTTGAGTCAGACGGGGACGTCCAGATCTGACCGCGGGGTGAAATCCCAGAGCCCGCGCTGGGTGACGCAGCTGACCAGCCAGTGGACAAAGCCACCCCAGTCCCTTCTGCCCCTGCAGCGAGTGGGGTTGGCAGGGACAGGGACCCCCTTCCCCAGCACAGCCACCCCCCCAAGCTGGGGGATGGAGCAGCCTGGCACGTCCCTCTGCTCCCCAGGGACCATGCTAGGTGGGACATGTCCAACGGGATGGACAGGGTGGGGATAGCGGGGCTGGAAGAGAGAGGGAGCAGTTGGGATGGAGGAACGGAGCCCAGAGACCCACCAGGATGGAGCCAAAGCAACCAGGCCAGAGCAGAGAAGGGCTCTGGAGGAGAGCACACCCCAAAATGCTGCAGGAGAAGTCTCCGCGTCCCTGCTGACGCCTTACCTGTCCCTCTCCTCTGGGCTCAGCTGCCCGTGCTTGCTCCAAGGTCCCCGTTTCATTGCTGATGAAGTTGCCAGCCCATGCAAGATAAGGGAGGGCGAACTGCAGGGCATGGGGCAAAGGGAACTGGCATCATCCCAGCCCAAGCATTTGGGAGGAGAGCGTTGCTGTGGACCTTCTCGGGGGAGAGTCCCCAAGGAGGGGGGCATGGGCAGCACAAGGTGACCACCGGCCCCTCCGCTGTGGCGGGGCCAGCGGTGATGGAGCAGGAGGTCGCTGGCACCAAGCGTGGCTGGAACCCGTAGAGCTGGCGATGGGGCTGTGGGACCTGCGTGCAGGGAGGTGTGGGGCCCAGGAGACCTGTGGGGCACGGGGGCTGATTGGCGGGCTGCCACGGAGGCAGCGGGAGAGCAGGCAGGGGCAGGCAGGGGGGACAAAGACAAGCACACAGGAGGTCACCGGTTGCAGGGAAACACCTTTCATTGCACATGGCCACCGGGACCGCCGCGACCGGCGGCAGGAGACATCATGGCGGTGGCAGGGGACCCTCAGAGCAGGGTGCAGGTGCTCTTGCGCTTCACCTCGGAGGCGGCCCGGACGATCCCCAGCTTCTGCTGGCTGTAGGGCGGGTAGCGCAGGGCGTTGAGGGCTTCGCAGCCCATGCTGCGGTGCAGGCAGCCGCGGTGGTGGGTGAAGGCATCGAAGGTGAACCTGCCGTGGTAATTCCCCAGGCCGCTGCTCCCTGCAACACACAGCACAGGTGCCTGGTAGGTGGCTGGATCTGGCCGTCACTCACCCACCGTTTGGGCCAACGAGGCCGAAATTAAGCTCCCAGCTCCGCTCTCAAGGGCAGCACGGAGGAGGCGCTGGCGATGGAGACCGCTTGTGTCTGTGGACGGCACCACGTCTTCATCCATCTGCTTTTGAACACCGGGGTTGGCGGGGACAGCTGGCCGTGAGCAAGCTTCCCCAGCAAGCGATCTAAAGCGGAGCATGGAGGTGGCCTAGCTGGATGCCCAAATGCTGCTTGAGGGATGTTTGGAGGAGGAGGCCTGGGCTGGGAGGAGGAAAGGTTCCCACCAACCCTCTCGTCAGTCTGGATTTCACCATTTCAGGTAACACGTTTAGCCCTGGTGCAAAGCTCACCGCGTTAAGCCAGGCTCAGAAAAACGTTGACAGCGTAAGAGTTTCGCAGAACATCATCTTCCCAAAAGGAGGGACTGCGCCTTGGAGGATTTCTGAGCCGAGGAAAGCAGACGAAGGCTGGAGCCTTTCACCTCGTCCTGCTGGTTTGGGGAGAGGATCCAGAGCGCCTCCACTTTGCTGGCAGATGGGAGAAGCGGAGTGGGGGGAGCGGGAAAGGCATGGCATGGCAGAGAACAGGCAGCGGGAGCGCTGGTCGCTGCCCTCCCATCCTCACCCTCCGGGGAAGCGGTGTTTTATACCGGCCTGAAGCAGGTTCATCTTGTTTAGCTGATGCCCTTGAGGATGCTGGGAGATGTGTCCCCATCTCCACGGATGCTTAAGCACCTAAAATACTCAGGAAAGAAAACTAATCTTGTTTCTGTATCTTCAGCTCCTCTTTTGCAGGTGCTTCCTACATCCCCTCCAAGTTTCTGTTCTCCTTTTACTCTACTTCTGAAAACTTTAGTGATTTAAAAAAAAAAACAAACCACCACAACCCTTTTTGATCACGAAACCTCGCCTGGTGCCAGAGCGACTGGGAAGGGTGTCACTGGTGATGTGGCGTTGGATGCTCCCACCAGACGAGCTTCCCTACCGCAGGGATGCCCTCCGAAACACGTCCCCTCCGTGCCAGCTCCAGCCCCGCTGCCGGCCAGGCTCTAGGAGTGGCGAGGGGCGGGTGATTCTCAAGGTGACTTTGGTGAGGATGTGACCCATCTCCAAGGATGAGTGAAATGGCTGTTGGGAGGTGAAAGCTGGCCAGGAGCAAGCACGGGAGAGCCAGGCAGGCTGGCAGTAAATAAGGACATCCATCTGCGTGCTGATAACTGATGGGATAAGATTATTAGAGTCAGCTTTCTGATAACATGCAAATCCTGGTGAAGCTGATGAGATGTTTGGTCTCTCTCACGCCCGCAGCCTCAGCACGAAGGTTATCAGGTGGCTCTGAGCCAGCTGAGCGGCTGCGTCCGGGCTGGGGAACGAGAGCTGTTTTTCCACGGTGGTGAAGATCATCTGGTCAAAAGCGGGTGTCTCCACCGCCTAGACTCCTTCTTCTCGGAGGGAAGAGAGAAGCACTTCTGGACATGGCTTTTTTTCACCCTCAGTAGACATCCAGAACAAGCCAGAAGACACGCAGCCCCGAAATGCTGTTTCTGTCCATCAGCTGTAAAATGCCATGTCACGGGGGTATCGGAGTGACTAAAAGTTTCCCTGGATTCAAGGAGAGCCTGGGTCGGTACGCGGAGTCCAGCACCCTTTACTGAACGCACGGGACCCTTCTGGCTGAGCGAATCATTTGAGCTGGAGAGAGATGGAGGCTGGAAGACTTTCAGGAGGGAATATCGTGCGTGCTTGCCCTGTTCTTACTCATGCAGCTGGGTAGGGTTGTGGTGGAAGAATGCAGAACTAGACACAGCTTTGTTCTGAAGCCTTTACAGGAATGAAAGGATTGGTTCCCAGCCGATGCTCTGGATAGAAAACATCCCACGGAAGCTCAAAATCACCTACGTCAACTGAAACATGAGCGCTATGCAACTTAGAGCTCATATTCCTTTCCTTGCTTCGCCTTCCAGGGAATCCTTGCATGATTGCTTGAAATCCTCAAATGCAAACCTAAAGCCACTGCCTGGTGGCCAGCGTGGGTACGGAGAAGGCTGCGATACTGTGGGAAGCAGAGCGACAGCCTCCTCGGCTGCCTGTCTCCGGCGGACAGCTTCAGCAAAAGGCTCAGAATGAAATTTAGGCCTTTTCAGAACCTACCAATTTTCAGCAGCTTTGTGGGCAGCAAAAGGAAGGGGCATTAGAAATTGGGCATATAAATAAATTTGCCTTAAAACTATCACCCGTGGGTGACTTGTCCGTTCTGAGGGATGACGGCAAATGCTTGTAAAGCTTTTAACCCTCCCAGTGCCTCTGCCGGGCTGTGATCGGGGTCCCCTGCTGTTTATTCCTCAACGGTTTTATGCAATATAGGTCTTTGGGAGTTTATGTGTGTACAGTTGGGAATTGACTGGAAATTGTGCTGTCTTCAGACCCAGAGCCCAAAGTGGAGATCCATGAAAAACTGCAATTCTGAGTTCCTGAAAACTGCGGCTAAGGGACAATTTCCCAGTTTTCTCCTGCAGAGAAGAGGGGTAGCACAGCAGCGGGATGGTGTGACAGGCTGGCTGCCGGCACCCTGCAGAGGCATTGCACGTGGAAAGGAAGGTCTAGAGATGTTTCTGTGGTGGCCACAGTCAAAATTCCCTGCCTTTTAAGCAAGACATTTCCACGTACACAGGGAACACTGTGTGTGGGATGGCAAACACGGAGAGGAGAAACCTCACAGTGCTCCACGCCTGTTCAGAAGAAGCAGGGCTGCAAAGCCCGAGAGCTCAGCCCTGGCGCGGTGAAGCAAAGGTGGGGTCCTGCCCGGTGCAGAAGGATTTCCCTACGGAGCAGTGAGCCCAGGCCTAGGAGCCCCGTCTCCCCTAAGACCCTTCCCCACCATGGGGTGGGATCACACCTGGCTCACGTTGGCCAGGGGCAAGTGGGTTGGGGGATTTGGACCTACCGATCCCACCAAAGGGCAGCGAGGTCAGCGTCACGTGCATCAAGGTGTCGTTGCCGCAGAAGCCACCGCTGCTCGTCCGCTCCAGGACCTGGTTCACCACCTGGGAGGGAAGCAGAGAAGGTGGACGTGGGTCTCACACCCTGTTCTCTCATCTCCAGCTGCAATCCACAACCAGGGCGTCTGCTCTAAAGAAGATTTTTTGGAGCATGAACACGGCTGAATACACCTGCCAAGGAGCACGGGGCAAGAGTAGCCCTGGCTTCACGCAGCCTCTACACTATACCTTGTCATTGGAGGAGAAGGCATACACGACCAGCGGCCGCTCACGGCTATTGATAAAGTCAATGGCTTTGTCCATGTTGGTGACAATGACGATGGGTAAGATGGGGCCGAAGATCTCCTCCTGCATGATGGGATCGGAGGGCTGCACGTCCACCAGCACTGTGGGAGCTGCAGAGAAAGAAACCCGCAGGCATGAGCCATGCGCAGGGGTTGGAGATGATACCTTGGTCCTCTCCCCAAGACCCATACCTCCTCTAAGACAGGACCCCTCGCCGAGCTCCCCGATTCCCGTGCAAACCTTCCCTAAGCGTCACTTCCATCTAGAGCCTCCCCTCCAGTTGTGAGACCCTCTCCAAAATCCGAGTCCACTCCATGCAAGGATGAAGACTTATGTGAAATCCAAGCCCTCACCGATGTAGCGCTCCTCCTCGTCCGTCTGTCCTCCGATGGCCACACGCCCGCTGCGCAGCAGCCTCTGCACCCGCTGGAACTGCTTGTCCCCCACCATGCGGCCAAAGTCGGGGGACTCCCGAGGGTTGGAGCCATAAAAATCAGTGATGGCCTCGCGCAGGGCGGGCAGCAGCTTCTCCCGCATCTCCGCGCTGCACAGCACGTAGTCGGGTGCCACGCAGGTCTGCCCCGCGTTGAAGAAGCGGCCCCAGGCCACCCGCCGGGCCGTGTTCTGCACGTCGCAGGTGTCGGACACGTAGCAGGGGTTCTTGCCCCCCAGCTCCAGCGTCAGGGGCGTCAGGTGCTTGGCAGCGGCTGCCATCACGATCCTCCCGACGGAGGGGCTGCCTGAGGGCCAGGAAAAGATGCATCACGGGGAGGATCCCACCATGCTACAACCCAACCCGTGGTCTTAGAGTTATGAGGAGCCAGGGCCAGGGAAGACATGTCAAGTCCCACTCCTGTCCTGCAGCCACCTTGGTGTGCAGCAGGCGGCTGAGCCCTCACCTCCAGCACCCTCTCCAGCTCAACCGTGGCATCCCCCAGCTCAGCCATGACAAAACCCAGTTATGGCTATTAGATCCTCAGCCACGGTGGTGGTAGATCCTCCACCAGATCCTGACACCAGATCCCCAACACAAACCCTGCCATCTTAGAGGGCAGGGAAGGGTCCGGATGCAGGCAGGCTGCCCCCCATCTCACAGTGGGGCGTCCGGTGGGAACCCCTCGTCCTCATGGCACAAAATCCAGGCAGGGCTCTGCTCTGGCCCGCAGGACGTACCGGTGCAGAAGATGTAGTCAAACTTGTTCTCCAGCAGTCTGGTGGTCTCCTGCACACCGGCGGTCACCACGGCAAAGCAGTCCTGCAACATAAGAGGAAGGATCCGTGTCCGTCAGCATCTGCCCAGGCCACTCCGTCCCCGTCCCCGCCAACAGCATCCCGGGCTGCTGGGTGTGCGGACACGGGCTGAGCGTGGAGGTACCGCGGCACCTGAAACCAGGGATGGTGCGGCGCTGGGGTGCGTGAGGCAGGGCTGGGAACACCACGGCCCAGGGATGGGGAGAAGGCCAGGGAGAGCTTCTTACATTGTCCAGGTAGCAGGTCAGCGTTTCAGCAACAAGTCTCTCGGTGTTCTTGGTTATCTCCGAGGGTTTGATAATGACGCAGTTACCTGGGGGGGAGATGGATAGGACATCAGAGCAGTGACACGGTGACAGCCAGCCCTTCTGTCAGTGCAGCCAGTGGACAAAGCCCCTGGCCAGACCCCGTTGCCGGTGCCCGGAGGTTCGGCTCACCGGCAGCGATGGCCCCGATGAGGGGCACCAGGAGGAGGTGGATGGGGTAGTTCCAGGGCGCGATGATGAGCACCACCCCGTAGGGGTCCTTGCGGATGAAGGCCGAGTCCAGCCGGGTGACCTGCAGGACACCCACCGCCTCAGGAGTGCTTCGCTGCACCCCCATCTCCATGCCCACATTCCACCCATCTCTGCCCGGCAGCTGGGTCCTTCCTCCCATCCTCTCCCTCATCTTCCCCCTTACCAGATTCTTGTCCACGTGCTCGTCCTTCATCCAGTGGGACAGGTTGTTCAGCGTTTCATGGAGCTCGTTCTTGCAGAGGAGGACCTCGGAGAATTCGGCTTCGAAGGGCGGCTGGTGACACAGAGCAGCGGCTCTTATCCCTACCCTGCGTATTTTTTTACCTAGGCTTTGGGGACCCAAACCCTTCACATCCCGTGGGGGATGCGCACTTTGCTGTCACCGCTAAGCTGCACGGCACAGCCCGCCACCGGGAGGGGGTGAGCCCCACCACGTCTGCGGCGTTGGGGTTTGGCGAGCTCCGAAATCCCGTTGCGATATCGCCGGGCCAGCCCTGTCGGCAGGAACCTGCCTGCGGCCGGGCTTTCCCTGCTGGGAGCTCCGTTGCGGTTTGGGAAAATTAAGTATTTGGGGAGGAGAGGGGTCTGTGAAGGCAGTGGTGTTGGTTTGGGGAAGAACGGGCTGCTCTGGTTATTGAGTCCTGTTTGGTCTGGAGACAAGAGCCACAACCCCTTTTTCTATCACGATATCCCCACAACGGGTGGGGAAGCTCCCTCGGGGCATCGCATCGACCCCCGGCCTGACGGCGGGCGCTGGCAGCGCTGCGGGCAGCCCCTCGGCTCCCCCGGCCACGGGGTCCCCCGGTTCCCCGCCCCCTCTCACCTTGCCCATGTCCAGGGCGGTGGCCTCCAGCACGTCCTGCTTCTTCTCGTCCAAGAAGCGTCCCAGGGCCTCCAGCTGGGCCACGCGGTACTCCATGGGCCGCGTCCTCCCCGAGAGCCAGGCTGCCCGCAGGCGGCTCACCAGCCCCGCGTAGGGGTTCCCGCTGCAGGGACGGGGATGTCAGGGGGACCCCGGCCCTGTCCCAGCCCCTCGCGCTCCGGGTGACGAGGAAGAGGAGCTCCACGTCGCCCGAGGCCATCAAACCGGAGCTCTGGGGAGAGGGCAGAGCACCTGGACCCCCCCCGCCCCCCGTCTCCCCTCTGTCCCAGCCGCTCGCTCTCACCTCGCGGCATCGCTGTCCACGCTCCCCTTCCCGCCACCACCATCATCCTCAGCGGCTTTCCCGGCCCCGCTGCCCGGCGGCTGCTGCCCGGGGGGCTCGAGGGGCCGCTTTGTGCCCAGCTGCGGCAAGACGCTGCCGGTCTCCATGGTCCCAAGGGAGTGGCACGGGATCGGTTACGCCGGGGTTGCCCGCGGGCTGGACAGGCTGCCGGCAGGCCTCAGGGAACCCAGCCAGCACCCCGGCACCGCGGCCAGGACCCTGCTGAGCTCTGGGGCTGCCCGTGGGGCTGGCAGGGTGCAGGCAAGGTGCAGGCAGGGTGCAGGCAGGCACTCCAGTGCTTGCTCCAGCCCACTCCTCCGGAGGAGGGCGGCTGCTGGCTTCCTGCTCTGCCCCTTGGCTGCCTGCCCCGCTGTGCGTCACCGCTGGCTGCGCTCCAGCCCAAACCACTTGGGATGCAAAAACGCGCCCCGGATCCAGCCCGGGGCACCTCGCCGCCACGCAGCCACTGGGCACAGGGTGACGGAGGTGGACGCAACCCCAACGGGGTGCAACGGTGTGGCTGAGGGCGTCAGGGTGAGGGAGGGGGACATGGGGGGGGCCAGGCACCCACCCCCCGGGGCTCGGCTGCCGGATTCCGGCACCCCCCAAGCCAGGCGACGGAGGCACGAGGCAAGGCCAGGCAGGAGAGCTCAATGCAAAGTCTTTACTACAGGCAGGGTTACACGGAGGAAAAAGCAACAGCCGGCACCGAGAGGAGGGAGAGCGAGGGTCATCCAGAAGGAAAGGTCCGACTAATGGGAGATGGGGCGAACTGCTGGTCCTCAGCCCCGTTTCTCTGCTGGGAAGAGAAGTACGGGGTGAGAAAAAGAACTTTTTGCTGTTTCAGATGTGTGTTGGCAAACGGTCCGGAGCAGAGGCAGCTGGGGAGGAGCGAGCGTGCAGGAGGAGACGTCCGTCTCCGCCATCCGACGTGCATTGGGCGAAGGACGCGGCGAGGGAACGGGAGACCGGTGCCGAGGCGGGAGGAGGATCCCGGCCTTCCGGGGAGGGCGGATTTGCTTCCTGAGGGGACCCAGGATTCCCCGCGCTCCAGTCCGTCAGCAGCGCGGGGCAGCCCTCAGAGCAGGGTGCACATGCCCTTGCGCTTGATCTCGAAGGTGGCTGTCAACAGCCCCAGCTTCTGCTGGCTGTAGGGCGGGTAGCGCAGGGCGTTGAGGGTCTCCAGGCCCATGTTGCGGTGCAGGCAGCCGCGGTGGTGGGTGAAGGTGTCGAAGGTGAACCTGCCGTGGTATTTCCCCAAGCCGCTGTTTCCTGCAACACACAGCACAGGTCCCAGCTTGCTATTCCTGCCCACTCCAAGCATCATCCTCAACACAAGGAAAACTTTACAGCCTTTTCTCATGCAAAGGCTCCCGCTGAGCAACGCAGGCGCAGTGGAGGAGATCTCACCCTTCCCTGCGCCTTTTCCAGCTCCTCGGTCCAGCAAATCCTTCTGCAGCTCGCTGCTGTTTGGAGGTCCAAGTGCATCGTTTTTACTGGCCTACCTTTATCTACACGAGCTTTGCTGGGTCTACGAGGCTCGATTTCCCTCTGCGGTGCTCTACCCTATCTACCCGTGGTTAGGAGCTACCAGCGTGGCCCTGACGAAGGTCAGCGTCTTCCTGGAGCTCTTAAAAACCGGAGCCACGTTGGCAGCACTGGTTCTCCTGATTCCTGTGGCTGGTTTAAGCTTGAGCTTGCACGTCACGGTTAACAGCCCAATGACTTCACATCCAAGCTCCTGTGGAAGCTTTGGCGAACGCCATCTCACCCCGCTGACCTCAGACCCTTCACCTGACCGGGCTGCTATAAAATGGCTTCACCTGATAATTTGAGGTAGTTTGTCTGAATCATTTTTCCATGAAGATAAGTTAGGGTATGGGAACCACCAAAAATTGTTCCCTGAGCCGCAGTCAGGCGAGGAATTAATTGTGCTTCGCTGTCGCGGTGTCCTATTATGTCTGAATCAGCTGCCAGCCCTGACAGAGCTGAGCACAGGCAGCATAAAACAGAGGTATTTTCCCCAGAGAATATTCTGGAGAAGAGACCGGGAGATTGGGAAAGTATTCTGGGGAAACAGCGTCAGAGGCTCCCTGTATTCCCATGCTCCTCCCTGGACAAGGCTACAACCAGGGCCCCGGGCTGAGCAGAGCTCACTTTTCACCTGAGAAAACAGTTGTTGTTGCTCCTGGAGAGCAGAAATTCTTCCTCTTTGCGGAGGAGGCTCTCCAAGTTACCAGAAGCAGATTTCCCAGACATTTATAAGTGTTTTGCTCCTGTTATTTAGTCCTAAAAGGCAGAATGAATGTACAAGCCTGCTCCGGAGTGACGCTAAGGGCTCCTGTCCGGCACCACGCTGTCTGCGGGAGCAAGCTCACCTCCCCAAGAACCACAACGCCATGGATCTGCTCCCAGAGGAGGAGCGGAATGATGGATAGACCCAAGGGAGCAGCACTTGAGGAGGTCCCAGGTAAGCCTGAGCGGGGCAGGAACCCAACCCTGGCACAAAATTCACTCACGGTGCCCACGCTGCTCAGAAATACCAAGGAAACACCCACGTGGTGCAAACTTCTCTACCTTTTATGTTTCCATGTACACAGGGAACACTGTGCTTGGGACACCGAGCCCAGAGAGAAGAAACCCCACCATGGGGTGGGATCACACCTGGCTCACGTTGGCCAGGGGCAGGCGGGTTGGGGGATTTGGACCTACCGATCCCACCGAAGGGCAGCGAGGTCAACGTTGTGTGCATCAAGGTGTCGTTGCCGCAGAAGCCACCGCTGCTCGTCCGCTCCAGGACCTGGTTCACCACCTGGGAGGGAAGCAGAGAAGGTGGACGTGGGTCTCGCACCCCGGCTCCATGGGCAGCGCTTGTCAAACATCACCCAACTCACCCATCAGCCCGGTGTGCCCACAGCAGCCGGGCTCAAAAGCCTTTTCAGAGCTCGCCCTGGGCTGTCGGCAAGGCAGGCGCTAGCCTTTCTGCCCCATTTCCCTCACCCCCCTTCCTGGTCCGTGGACCACACGCACCTTGCTGTCACAGGAGAAGGCGTAGATGGCCAACGGCCGCGGCCGCGCATTGATAAAGTCAATGGCTTCGTCCATGTTGGCCACAACAACGATGGGCAGGATGGGCCCGAAGATCTCCTCCTGCATGACAGGATCAGAGGGCAGCACGTCCGCCAGCACCGTGGGAGCTGCGGAGAAGGGTGATGGCAACGCGTCACTCAGTGCACGGGCACGGGTGGTCCCACAAGCCCCCAGGCCCCGGGCCCTCACCGATGTAGCGCTCCTTCTCGTCTGTCTGTCCTCCGATGGCCACGCGCCCGCTGCACAGCAGCGCCCGGATACGGCGGAACTGCTTGTCCCCCACGATGCGGCCGAAGTCGGGGGATTCCTGGGGGTTGGAGCCAAAAAACTCAGTGATGGCCTCGCGCAGGGCGGGCATCAGCTTGTCCTGCATCTCCACGCTGCACAGCACGTAGTCGGGTGCCACGCAGGTCTGCCCCGCGTTGAAGAAGCGGCCCCAGGCCACCCGCCGGGCCGCGTTCTGCACGTCGCAGGTGTCGGACACGTAGCAGGGGTTCTTGCCCCCCAGCTCCAGCGTCAGGGGAGTCAGGTGCTTGGCAGCCGCTGCCATCACGATCCTCCCGACGGAGGGGCTGCCTGTGGGCAGGGAAGAGATGCGTCACGGTGAGGATCCCACCAGCTACGGCACAGCTCTGGGACGCGGCACTCTGGGGAGCCAGGTCCAGGAAAACGCACCAAGTCCCACCAGACCCCCCAGACACGCACATCGCAGATCCTCCACCAGATCCTGACACCAGATCCCCAACACAAACCCTGCCATCTTAGAGGGCAGGGAAGGGTCCGGATGCAGGCAGGCTGCCCCCCATCTCACAGCGGGAACCCCTCGTCCTCATTGCACAAAATCCAGGCAGGGCTCTGCTCTGGCCCGCAGGACGTACCAGTGCAGAAGATGTAGTCAAACTTGTTCTCCAGCAGTCTGGTGGTCTCCTGCACACCGGCGGTCACCACGGCAAAGCAGTCCTGCAACATAAGAGG
Organism: Nipponia nippon; assembly: GCF_047370975.1. Classification (NCBI taxonomy): domain Eukaryota; kingdom Metazoa; phylum Chordata; class Aves; order Pelecaniformes; family Threskiornithidae; genus Nipponia; species Nipponia nippon. Next base: position 1,637,247 of record NW_028262291.1, on the reverse strand, counting down.
AAGGATCCGTGTCCGTCAGCATCTGCCCAGGCCACTCCGTCCCCGTCCCCGCCAACAGCATCCCGGGCTGCTGGGTGTGCGGACACGGGCTGAGCGTGGAGGTACCGCGGCACCTGAAACCAGGGATGGTGCGGCGCTGGGGTGCGTGAGGCAGGGCTGGGAACACCACGGCCCAGGGACGGGGAGAAGGCCAGGGAGAGCTTCTTACATTGTCCAGGTAGCAGGTCAGCGTTTCGGCAACAAGTCTCTCGGTGTTCTTGGTTATCTCCGAGGGTTTGATAATGACGCAGTTACCTGGGGGGGGAGATGGACAGGACATCAGAGCAGTGACATGGTGACGAGGCCCCTGGCCAGACCCCGTTGCCGGTGCCCGGCGCTGCAGGATCCTCCAGGCCAGAGGAGAGGTTTGGCTCACCGGCAGCGATGGCCCCGATGAGGGGCACCAGGAGGAGGTGGATGGGGTAGTTCCAGGGTGCGATGATGAGCACCACCCCGTAGGGGTCCTTGCGGATGAAGGCCGAGTCCAGCTGCGTCACCTGCGAGAAGGGCCAGGATCTCAGTGCCGTCCCACCGCCTCCCGCCCTGCCTCGGCCCAGCACGCAGCTCTCCCCTCCCCAGCCGCCTCTGCCCCTTCCCACCCGCAATTCATCTCCCGCTCTTCCCTTCCCAGGTCAGCCCAGAGCTTCTGCCTTACCAGATTCTTGTCCACATACTCGTCCTTCATCCAGTGGGACAGGTTGTTCAGGGTGTTGTTGAGGTGGTTCTTGCAGAGGAGGATCTCGGTGAAGTGAGCCTCAAAGGACGGCTGGGGACAGACATCACATGAGCATCACCCCAACACCGACCCCATCTCCTCCCCGTCCCCAGGAGACATCTCCCCCCTCTTCTGCCCATGAAGAGCAGTAGAAGCTGTTAAGTAGAAGGCATTAAGCAGAAGGTATTAAGCAGAAGTTGCTGTCACTTCCTGCAACCCCTAGGGAATATCACAGTCCCTGAAATTTTATGAAAATAGGTATTTGGCCAGAGGAAAAAACCCATATTGAACATCTTCACAATATTTAACAGCCTCCTGAGCTCAGCATCTGTGAACTGCTCACCTGGCAGAGCCCTGAGCCAAGGGAGGACCAAGCAATGTCACCGGAGCTCCAGGAGCGACAGAAAAGCTGGTACGGGTGTCAGGCAGCTCCGCACCGCTGACCTGGGATGGGACAGTGCTCTTCCACATTTGTGTCCCGACCACTCGGGCACGTGAGCTGGAAGCAAAGCCCTGAGCTCCCTCCCACAGCCCGTGCATGAAAGCTGAACTTAAGACCTTGCTTTGTTCAAAGAGAAATAAGAAGAAAAGCAGCTGCTTAATGAAACGGCTCATGATGGAGTTTGGCTGGATGCCACGAGACTCCCGTCCTGGGCAGAAACCCCCCTGTAGCTCCTGGGGCTCCTGCACTCAGCCGGCACGTGGCTGGGAAAGGCAGGTCAGGTGAGGAATTAAACAAACCCAGCAGGTTTCTCCAAGCTGGACCGTCCCAACAGGCCGTGATTAAACGGACGGTGACTCGGGAGGGGTGGTGGGACGTCAGAGCTGGGATCGCAAGGGCCACCGAGGCATTTCCTGCACGTGGCGGGTCCTCGCTGCGGCCGTAACCGGAGCCGTGAGGTGCAGCTCAGGACCATTCTTGCAGGAGAAGCGTGAAGATACAAGAAGGTAACTCAGCAGGCTCAGTAAAGCCCCTCCGTCACCCTGGAGAGCAGGAGGAGCAAAGCTCCTGCACTTTGAAGCCGTGTTTGCAAAGCGCAGTGGGCACAGCTGCCCGACACCCTCCACCGCAACGTCCTTCGGATTCCTCCAACCCAAAAGCATCCCTGGGTGGGAGCTTTCCTCCGTCGCTGCAGCAAAACACCACTTTGGGGTCGGAAAGTTTGGTTGCTGACTCCCAGACCAAGCTGCTCCTAAATGTGACAACGTAAATGATGGGCTCGGCAGGCACATCGGATGTCCGGTGAAGCAACGGGGCCGCTCTCGGCCCGGTCTGACGGTTTCATCACTAGGAGGATGAGGAAATTGCTGGTGAAGATGGGCCATTAAGGGCTTTGATGGGACAGGGAGGTTGTAAGATGGGACATTAAGTCTGAGGTCATCCAAATTCCTTCAATCATCAGCGGAGAGAAACCGGCATCCCTGGAGGTGAGGTACCCACCTCAGATACGTAAGACCAGATGAATTGTCCAGCTAACTATGAAGGCCCGACTGCATAACAAGCATATTACTAGACAACCAGCTCTAATTACGTGCAATTAGGAGAGATGAAGGACGTGCTTCGAGTGCTGATGCCTATCAATCCCTGGCTGAAGGAGAAGGCCATCACCTCAAACAAACAAGGCAATGACGAGCCTGGGGAGATGTCAGGATGTTGAAACCCGTGTCTGAGGGCACGGCCGCCGCACTGATACACCCGCAGACACCAGTCCTTTGGGTCCGAGTGCTACCACTACCAGATAAGACCAATTATGGTGCGTCAGGGCAAGCCATCCCTCCGATAATGTTTCCTAATGCCACACGACCGAAGCGTGCGGTGGCCTGTTGGGCTGCGGCACGCGTCAGGAAGGGAAGAAGGGGGAGAGTAGGGTCCTGAAGCAACCGAGGGAGAAGAGGTGAGCTGAGACCGGTAGACACAGCCACGGCAGGGAAGCTCCCGCCTCCTCGGCAGACCGCCTGGGAGCTCCCGGCGTGCCGCAATACCCAAAGCCACATCCAGGTCCTGTGCAACCACACGGCTCAGCGCCGTGCCAGCAAAACCAGTCCCTGCGAGGCCAGTGAGCCCTGAGCAGCCCTGGGAGGAATGTGCAAGGCCAACACGTTGCACAATGCCGATAATCCCGGGTGCAACCAGGCTGGCACCCCAGGACATCGCCCTCTGTGGAGGTCGCATGAAGCCACCAGGGACTCGATGTGTGGGGTGGACGCGGCGGGTGAAGCTCATTAACGCTGAGATTCCCACCTCGCATCGGCCAATGGGGGCTTTGCCAGTTTAAGTGCACTGGGGACGGGGTTAGCAGCATCAAGCCTGCCCGGCAGCGTGGTCCCTACGTGTGCTGTGGCTAAGCCCGGCTGTGGAGAGATCTGCAAGGACCCAGTGCCTACGGGTGTGCCACACCAGCCCTGGAGCACATCAAGGGGGCTGTGGGACCCCAACGAGGGCACCCCGATGCCCAGAGCCCCACACCTGCACCCAGGAGGATGAAAGACCCAGACGAGGTATGCAGAGCCCCGAAAATGTGACCCTGGTGGTCAGCACCCGGCCCCTTCTCACCTTGCCCATGTCCAAGGCGGTGGCCTCCAGGATTTCCTGCTTCTTCTCGTCCAAGAAGCGTCCCAGGGCCTCCAGCTGGGCCACGCGGTACTCCATGGGCCGCGTCCTCCCCGAGAGCCAGACTGCCCGCAGGTGGCTCACCAGCCCCGCGTAGGGGTTCCCGCTGCGGGGACGGGGATGTCAGGGGGACCCCGGCCCTCGCAGCTCCCCCAGCCCCTCGCGCTCCAGGTGATGAGGAAGAGGGCTCCACGTCACCCCTGCTCCGCTTCACCCCAGCCCAGCATCAAACTGGAGCCCCAGAGTCCCTGGGGAGAGGGCAGGGAGCCTGGACACCCAGGTCTTCCCCTTGCTGCCAGGAACAAGGGCTTCTTGTGCCCCCTACACAGCACCGTTCCTGGCAGTCCCTTGTCTCCTCCCTTGAGCCACTCTGGGGGCCCATGGACCCCAAACTTGTCCCCCAGCATCCCTCATCAGCACGAACCCGGGGACACCAGCACCCCAGCACCTCCTGGCTACCTCACCCCAACCATCCCGGCTCCCTTCTGCCCCCACCCACATGCCCCCGGCCCCTCGCTCTCACCATACGGCACTGCAGATCACCGGCCCCTTCCCGATGCCTCCACTGCCACCGCTGCCTGCGCTACACCCGGCGTCTTTCCCGGCGTCGCTGCCCATGAGGCTGCACTTGCCATAGCCCAGGGGCTGCTGCCCGGGGGGCTCAAGGGGCTGCTGCATGCCGAGCTGTGGGAAGGAGCTGCCGGTCACGGAGAGAACGTGGTGGCCCTGGGGAGAGACACGGGGTGGGTTATGTCAGAGCTGGAAGCTCAATTCCAAGAGGAGTCACCCCACAGCGAGACACCCGTGCCCCAAGCTTGGGGCTGTCCCAGCCGTGGGGTGACTCAGCCCGGCGTGGCTGCCGGATGCTCCGGTGTGCCTGGCGGGAGATGCCTGGGATTCCCGGCTCCGGGACAGGCACCGGCCTCCGGCTAGGGACCTGCCTGGGCTGCCCTGCCGACCTGAGGGAACCCGGTGCGGGGCAGCATCCCAGGCTGATCCCTGGGATCCCCAGGGACCCTGGTGCGGGGCAGCATCCCAGGCTGATCCCTGGGATCTCCGGGGACCCCGGTGTGGGGCCGTGTGAGCCAGCAGCGGTACTGCCGCAGCCCAGCCCACCTTTGGGCACAGCATCGCTCCACCAGCACACAAAGACGTGCCCAGAGCTGGGGGGCAGAGCCACAGCCCCACATCTGCTCCCCCTGCCCCTTTCCACTGCCCAGTGCACCCACCCTTCCTCGAGGGAACCCACCCAGCGTGGTGCTCAGCGCCCCACAGCCTCCACCACTGCGGGGCCGGAGAAGCCCAGCCGTGGGGCCAGCCAAGTGCCGCGCAGGGGGGGTCCAGTCCCCGGGGCCCCAGAGTGCCTACCTGGGGGGCTGAGCGGTGGCGAGGAGCACGAGGCCGGGCTGGCACTGCCGAGGCTCAGGGTGGCCCTCCTAAATGCTGTGGGGCCAGTGGCCAGGCCCCATGGCCAGGGGCGGGCAGGACTGTGCCCCGCCTCCGTGGGGCTGGCAGTGGGGACAAGGCCTGGGATGGGATGGGATGGGATGGGACCTCCCCCATGGGATGGTGGCACTGGGGAACTCCCATCCATGGCCACTAAACCACCACCATGAACCTTGACCCACTGGGACCCATTGGACCCTCACCCTGCTCCCCTGGGCCACCCTGACCCACAGGGTCCCCATAGGGACCCCTTCCCTTGCTCCCTGGGACCATCCTGACCCATGGGGACCCCGCAGACACCCCTCATCTGCTCCCCTGGGCCACCCTGACCCACAGGGACCCCTCATCCTGCTTCCCAGGGGTACCATGACCAATAGATACCCCTCACCCTGCTCTCCAGGGCCACCCTGACCCATGGGGACCCTGCAGACACCTCCAATGGACCCCACGCGTCCCCCATCTGCCCATAGGTTCCTCCCACCGGGCAATACAGCCCTTGCCTCCCCTCCGAGATGCCAGCTCCCCGCACGCCCGCTCCCCTGCCCAGCCCTAATTACCCCCCTTCGTAAACAGGAAGGGCAGCAGCCCTGCCCCGCGCGCCCTGACACCGTGCCCTGGGCTCAGCCCTCGTGGCCACGCTCCCCAGGGACCCGCAGCAGCCCCCCAGGGAAGGGGGAACGGTTTCCCCCCTGGCAGCACCCCAAACTGGCACCGTGAGCTTGGCCAGGATGCCCGGGGCAGCCCCAGGAGCCAGCCCCAGCTTCGAGGGGGGCACAGCCATCCCCGAGCAGCCCCTGCCTCCACAGAGGATGCCACACGTCCGCCGGAGAGATCCACAAGGGACAGCGGTGGATCAGTACCCAGAATGGGCTGGTGGGGGGTACCGGGGTCCCCCATCCCAATTTGGGAGGTGTTGGGGGAGGAGGTGCTCCGCACGGCCCCTGGGGATGGGGAAAAGCAGGGAACTGGCTCTCCATCGGAATCACCAGAGCCCAAGCGGAGGTAGCTGCAGACCTGGGGGCTGCAGGGTGCTGGGGACCCAAATCGGCCCTGGGGGGGACACACTGCCCCCCATCGCTCGGGTTCAGGGCCATGGACCCGCACCTCTGGGAAGGGCCCCGTGCCCCCAGCACCCCGGGGTGGCTCCTCTCACCCTTACCTGGGGCAAGGGGGTCCTTGGGCTGGGTGCTGCTCCCTGGCAGCCCCCTGGGCCGCATCCTGCACTGCTGCCGTGGCCCTTCCCGGGGCCGTCCCCCGCCACGTCCCCCCATCCCGCGGGAGCCACGGCCTCAGCACCCTCCCCACGTGGCGCTGGCTGCCTGTCCACCGCAGCTCAAGAATCCCCCGCTACCAGCTGGGCCGGATCCTGCCCTGGCTCCCCGTGACGGAGATTTCACCCTCCCCACCCTGCCCCGGGGCACCGGCACTGCACAGCCGTGGGCACCGCGCCATCGCCACGTGCCTGGGCACCCTCCCCGCCTTGGGTTTTGGATGACGCTGGGAGAGATGTATGCCCCATCACCCCCCAAACCAGCCCCACACCCCCCAAACCAGGGTGTCCCCCCGCCCAGGCACCCTGCCGCATCACCCAGGCCGGGAAGGGGAAGCGAGAACGGCTGGGCCCAGGGCAAGGCAGGCACCCGACGCCACAGACCACCCTGAGCTGCCAGCACCCACACCAGCGCCTGGTGGGAGTGCTGGGGATGCTGGGGGGTACAGGGGTGCTGTGCACGGGGCGGGATGGGGGCTGTGCAGGTTGGGGTGGGTGCTGTGCAAGGGGGAGTGCAATGGGTGCTGTGCAGGGGGGTCAGGATGCTGTGCAGGGAGGGGTCAGGGTGCTGTGCAGGTTGGGGGTGGGATGGGTGCTGTGCGGGGGTGGTCAGAGTGCTGTGCAAGGGGGCTCAGGGTGCTGTCCAAGGGGGGGTCAGGGTGCTGTCCAAGGGGGGGTGCAATGGGTGCTGTGCAGGGGGGTCAGGGTGCTGTGCAGGGGCTGGGTGGGGGGCACAGGGTGCGGGCTGGAGGCAGCGGCAGTGCATGGGGGCCGGGCCCAGGCCCCGGGGGTGCAGGGTGCTGGGGGGTGCGGAGCGGCCCCTTTAACCACCCCCGTCCCGCCCGAAAGAGGAAGCAGCGCCCGCCCCGCCCCGGGCCGCCCCACTCGGCTCCGGCAACCGGTACTGGGGAACAGGGGTCAGGGTGCAGGATCTGGGGGTGCTGGGTGCAGGGGTGGGGGTGCTGGGTGCAGAGCACATGGGTGCAGGGTCTGGGGGTGCTGGGTGCAGAACGCATGGGTGCAGGGTCTGGGGGTGCTGGGTGCAGGGGTGGGGGTGCTGGGTGCAGGGTGTAAGGATGCAGAGCACATGGGTGCAGGGTCCAGGGGTGCTGGGTGCAGGGAAGCAGAGCGCATGGGTGCAGGGTCTGGGGGTGCTGGGTGCAGGGGTGCAGAGCACATGGGTGCAGGGACTGGGGGTGCTGGGCCCATGGGTGCAGCTCTGGGGGTACAAGACACGTGGGTGCAGGGTTTGGGGGTGCCAACAGGGTCGCCCCCACCCACCCCTGACACCATCCAGGGCCCCCACACCCCGAGGCAGCGATGGAGAAAGACCCCAGCTGCTACCAGGATGCGGCCAAGGTGGTGGCGGGCGAGGGGCTGGGCGCCGAGGGGACGGAGGCGCAGGTGAGGACAGAGGGGGGACCCGCAGGGGACCGGGCCCGCGGTGGCCGTCCCCAGGGCTGACGAGCGGGGTCACCCGCAGCTGGACGATTTTGTGAGTGCTCACTCCGACTACAACGAGGAGGAGGAGGAGCAAAAGTATTTTCGGCGCAAACGCCTCGGCGTGGTCAAAAATGTGGTGGCTGCCAGCCTGGCCGGCACGCTCACCTACGGCGTCTACCTGGGTACGGCCCTGTCCCTCCCCAGGGACCCCCGTCACGGTGGGGGGGGCGCGGGGGGTTCGGGACGGGGGGTGACGGCCGCTGGACCCCCCCAGGCCTCCTACAGATGCAGCTGATCCTGCACTATGACGAGACCTACCGGGAGGTGAAGTACAGCAACATACAGCTGGAGGACATCGACCGCAAGGTGCTGATGGGCATCAACGTCACCCCCGTCGCGGCGCTCCTCTACACACCTGTCCTCATCAGGTACGGCGTTGCCCGCGCTCCACGCCGGCATGCCGGCACGGGCGCCCATGTTTCCTCCTCCTCGCCCCGGCAGGTTTTTCGGCACCAAGTGGGCCATGTTCCTGGCGGTGGGGATCTACGCCCTCTTCGTCTCCAGTAACTACTGGGAGCGCTACTACACGCTGGTGCCTTCCGCCGTGGCCATCGGGGTGGCCATCGTGCCCCTCTGGGCATCCATGGGCAACTACATCACGCGGTAGGCAGTGGCGGGGGGCGGACGGGGGTGGCCGGGGGGCGCCAGCTGACCGGCCGTGCCGCGCAGGATGGCCCAGAAGTACTACGAGTACGTCAACTACAAGGAGGAGCACGTGCAGGAGCAGCAGCGAGCGCCGCGGGGCGCCTGCAATGCCTACGTCGTCGTCTTCCAGACTGTCTTCTACGTCTGCTTCCACGTGAGTGCCGGCGGGACGCGCAGCACGGGCAGGGGGCCGTGCCGGGCAGCCCGGCGCTGAGCTCCCCTTGCTATACGTCTTGCAGCTGAGCTTCGTCTGCGCTCAGATGCCCATGCTCTTCTTCCTCAACAACTACCTCTACCAGCTCAACCACACGCTCTACGGAGTCAAGCACTGCGGTGAGCGCGTGGGCCAGCACGGTGGCGTGGGATGGCACGGCGGCACAGGGACCTCCCCGGTTGGGGCTGAGCCGTGGCGTGTGCCCCTCCGGCAGGGACCCTGAGCCACGGCACGCTGCCCGGCTTCAACAAGACGGTGCTGCAGAGCCTGCCCCGCAGCGTCAACCTCATCATCGTGGAGAGCGTCCTGATGGCGGCCGCCTTCCTCGCCATGCTGGTGGTGAGCACCGGGGCGGGCAGGGGCCGGGACGGGCCGGGACACCGGCAGCGCCTCACCCACGGCCACACGGCAGGTCCTGGTGCTCTGCGGCTCAGCGTATCGGCCCACGGAGGAGATCGACCTGCGCAGCATCGGCTGGGGAAACATCTTCCAGCTGCCCTTCAAGCACATGCGGGACTACCGCTTGCGCCACCTCTTCCCTTTCTTCATCTACAGCGGCTTCGAGGTGCTCTTCGTCTGCACCGGCTTCTCCCTGGTAGGGCGCAGGGATGTGGCAGGGGGTGACAGAGCGGGGACAGCCCCGGCCGGGCGACGCTGAGCCTGTCCTCACTGCAGAACTACGGCGTGTGTGCCCTGGGGCTGGAGAAGCTGGCGTACCTCCTCATGGCCTACGGCTTCTCCGCCTCGGCCTGCTCCAGCCTGGCCCTCTGCACGTTACGCCTGCGGCGGCAGATCCCGCTGCTGGCCGGAGCCCTCGTCCACGCCGCCCTCCTGGTGACTCTCTTCTGCTGGGCACCCGAGCCCCGGCACCTGGTCCAGGCACCTCTGCTCTACGCCATAGCCGTGCTCTGGGGCACGGGGAGCGCCCTCAACAAGACCGGCATTAGCAGTGAGTACCGGGAATGTCCCCAACACAGCGTCTCTTGTCCCCTGGCACAGCCAGATTGTCCCCAGCTCCCCGATGCCTCCTCTCCTCGTGTCCCCTGGCACCGCAGCCTGGTGGTCCCCAGCTCCTTGGACCCACAGACAAGGAGCAGGACAGACCTACTGCGGCCGGGTCCTGCTAACAGTGCCCCGAGAGGGGACAGTGGCACAGGAGGGGGATGCTGACAGCCGGTCCCCTCTGGCGCAGTCCTCCTGGGCATGCTGTACGAAGACAAGGAGCGCCAAGACTTCGTCTTCACCATCTACCACTGGTGGCAAGCCCTGGCGATCTTCACCGTCTACCTGTGGTCGGGGCTGCCCATGAAGGTAAGTGTGGCGGGGTGGGCAGCCGTCACCGCAGCGTCCCCCAGCTGCCTCCGTCACCTCCGGGGCCATCACCTCCCGCAGGCCAAGCTCGCCATCATGCTGCTGTCGCTGGCGGTGGCGGTGGGAGCCTACGTCTGGATGGAGCACAAGCTGGCGCAGCACGTGGCATACCGCCTGCCCCGCATCCCTCGCCCGCGCCACAAAATGCGTGGCTACCGCTACTTGGAGGAGGACGACTCGGATGAGACCGGCTCGGAGGGCGATGACGGTGGCAAGGATGATAACGACGAGCACCCGGCGGAGGCCACCAGCGGGGACGAGCTGCCAAGAGATGACGGGGACCAGCTGAGTTAGAGACAGCCTGTCCTGCTCCACTGCTGTATTGCCCCCCCCCCAAACCTGAGGGGGGGTCCAAAGCCCTCCCTGGACCTGCCCAAACTCCCCAAGCAGGCCCAAACCTCCACAGGCTCCTCTCAGACCAGGCTTGCAGCCCCCCAAAGCAGGCCTGCAGACCCCCTGGGCAGGCCTGCAGCCTCCCTAGCCAAACCTGCAGCCCCCGGACAGGCCTGCAGACCCCCAGGCCAGGCCTGCAGCCCCTCAGACCAGGCCTGTAGACCTCCAGGCAAGGCTGTAGACCCTTCAGGCCAGGCCTACAGCCCCTCAAGCCAGGCCTACAGCCCCCCAGAGCCAGGCCCACAGCCCCCCAAGTTCATCCCACAGCCCCCTTCTGCCCCCTGAGGTAGCACACCACGGCATACCGGTTCCCCTTTGCGCCCCTATGCCTCAATAAAAGCTCTCTCCCGCCCGCCGCCTCCGCGCCCGCTGCCGCCGTACTCTGCCTTCGCGTCGTCGCGGCCTCGCCGCCCTCCATGAGGGGAAGCAGAGCCACCCCCAAGGGGCGGGGACTACAACTCCCGGCGTGCAGCGCGCTGCAGCGCGGTGCACGCCGGGAGTTGTAGTCCCCGCCCAACGCCCCTCGCTGCCCCGCCTCCCCCGCGGACTCCCTCACCCACAATCCCCCGCGCTGCGGAGGCGAAGGGCGGGGGGGGGGAACAGGGGCGAGCGGTCACGTGTGCCGGCGGCGGCGCATGCGCGCTGCGGGCTGTTGTTGTGGCGGCGCGGCCCGCGGCTCACCCGGCCGGTAGCGATGAGCGACAACGATGACATCGAGGTGGAGAGTGACGTGAGTCGGACCCCGCCACCGCCACAACCCCCCCCCAGCTGCCCGTAACACCGGGGGAGGTGCAGCGGGGGGGGTAACGTTTGGTTTTTCTCTCTCCTTCCTCCCTAACGCGGCCCCGTTTCCCGGTGCCCCCCCCCCCCCCCCCGCCGCCCTTCCTCCATCCTCTTCCTCATCCCCACCGGTCCGGTCCCCTCAGGAGGAGCAGCCCAGGTTTCAGTCGGCGGTGAGTTCTCCCGGTACCGGGAGCACGGGGGGGGGGGCGGTTTACATGGGGGGGCTTTAGTGGGGTCCTGTAGGGCTGAGGCTCCTGGGGGGAGAGGCTGTGGGGCTGGGTTTTGGGGGGACACCCCCACCTGTGGGGCTGGGGCTCTTGGGGGGTGAATTTAGGGGGGCCCTGTGGGCTTGGGGCTCTTGGGGGGAGGAAGTGGGGCTGGGTTTTGGGGGGACACCCACTACCGTGGGGTTATGTATTTGGGGGGGTTGTGACTTCAGGGGGCTTTGTGGGTCTGGGGCTCTTGGGGGGGGGTGACACCTTTGGGGTTTGTGTCTTTTTCAGGAGGTCCTGTGGGGCTGAGGGTTTTGGGGGGGGAAGTGGGGCTGGGTTTTGGGGGGGACACCCACATCTGTGGGGTTATGTCTTTTGGGGGGGGACGTGTGGGGCCGGGGCTCCTTGTTGGGGGGGCATGGGGAGGTGGCTTTTGGGGGGAAAATGGGGGTGTTTCTTGGGGGGGGGGGGCAGACATGGGGTTTGTGTCTTTGGGGGGGCCATGTGGGGTTTTGTGGGGGTCATCTGTGGAGCCGTCTGCCCTGGGGGGGCTGTCTCGGGGGGTGGACTGGGGGGAGCGTGTGGGGTGGCAGGGGGCCGATGGGGGGGCCTGTGTCTGGCTGTCTGGGGGGGCCGTGTGCCTGGGGGTGCAGGAGGGAGGCTGGGGGGTGCTGCCCTCCCCTGGGGCCGCGCTGGGCCCCGGCTCTGCCCCCCGACAGGGCTCAGGGCTGCCCCGGCAGCAGGAAGCTGCCTGGGCCCGGGGGAAACCGAAAGCAACGGGAGCCACCGCCTTCCCACGCCCTGGCGCTGCCGTCGCCGTGGCGGAGCCGGAGGCGTCACGGCCACCGTGCCGCCCGGCCGAGGAGGGCTCAGGGCTCCGGCTCAGCCCCCACACCGGCTCCAGGCACCTCGTCCAGAGCTGCCAGCACAGGGTTTTTGGGTGAAGGTTGGCAGCCTGGCTCCTCCTGCCCCGGCTTCTGTGCCGAAACGCTAACAAGGCTTTTCAGGCTTGTGGGACCCGACGGGCTGTCCCGCGGCACCCACGGGAGAGGGGAGCAGGTCGTGGTTTCCCCGGTGTGCCGTCCCCTCAGGCTCCCCTCTCTCTTCCCCCTCAGGCCGACAAACGGGCTCATCACAACGCGCTGGAGCGCAAGCGCAGGGACCACATCAAGGACAGCTTCCACAGCCTGCGGGACTCTGTCCCCTCCCTCCAAGGAGAGAAGGTGAGTTTATGGAGCGCGGTGGGAGCCCGGCCACGCGCCCACCCGGGGGCCCGGCCCGTGGCTGGATGGGAATTTCCGCGGCAGCAATGGGAAGCTTGCATCAGGAACAGTGTGGCCACCAGGAGCAGGGCAGGGATGGTCCCCCTGTGCTGGGCACTGGTGAGGCCGCCCCTCGAGTGCTGTGCTCAGCGCTGGGCCCCTCACCCCACGAAGGCCATGGAGGGGCTGGAGCGTGGCCAGAGCAGGGCAGCGAGGCTGGGGCAGGGGCTGGAGCCCAAGGCTGGGGAGGAGCGGCTGGGGGAGCTGGGGGGGCTCAGCCTGGAGAAGAGGAGGCTGAGGGGAGCCCTCATCGCTCTCTGCAACTGCCTGAAAGGAGGCTGGAGCCGGGGGGGGTCGGTCTCTTCTCCCCAGGAACAAGCGATGGGACAAGAGGGAACGGCCTCAAGCTGCGCCAGGGCAGGTTTGGGTTGGATATTAGGAAAAATTTCTTCACCGAAAGGGTTATTAAGAATTGGAACAGGCTGCCCGGGGCAGGGGCTGAGTCCCCATCCCTGGGGGTATTTAAAAGCCGGGGAGATGTGGTGCTTAGGGCCATGGGTTAGTGGTGGCCTTGGCAGCGCTGGGTTAGCGGTTGGACTCGATCATCTTAAAGGCCTTTTTCAACCTAAACGATTCTGTGATTCTACGAAGACACAGCAGCGGGGCTGAGCTGCGGCTCCCTGCCCACGGCGCCTGCCAACGGCATTCCTGGGGGCAGGTCACCCACCCCGAGCTGCCCGGACCCGGCCTCCGGCACCGCCTGGTTTTTTGGGAAGGCAGAGGGGGCGAATCCACCTCGTGCTGCTGGATCGTCCAGGCTCAGCCACGGGGCAGCTCTGCCCGCCGGGGACACCGGCGCTGGGCTTGGCGGCTGCGGGGCTGTCGGCACCCTCGTGCGCTGTGGTGGCTTCTCATTTTGGGGGATGTTTTGGCTGGGGCTGGTTCTCTCAGCCCAAGCCGAGCACCGTCAGCGGGGTCCAGAAACGACCCTTCCCGCTGCCAGCGAGGCTCATCCCCGCCACAGGGGTCCCCAGTTGGGTTCCCAAAGGGGACAAGAGCTGGGTTTCGGTTCGCCCAGTGACATCGGCACGACAGAGCAACGGCAAAATCCTTTCTGCTGCGCTGCGGGTGGGACAGGGCGCGCAGAACCCCGTCGGTAACCCCCGGGCTAGGTCTTTATCTCGCCTCTGTCTTTTCCCACTATTGCAACAGGCATCCCGGGCCCAAATCCTGGACAAAGCCACAGAGTACATCCAGTACATGCGCCGGAAAAACCACACGCACCAGCAGGACATCGACGACCTCAAGCGGCAGAACGCTCTCCTGGAGCAGCAAGGTGAGCTGGGGGGGCGGGGGATCCCCCAGGAGCCGGGGCTGGGGGTGACACCGGAGCCCCGGAGGTGACACGGTGGCCCTGCCTTCGCAGTACGCGCGCTGGAGAAAGCCCGGTCGAGCGCCCAGCTGCAAGCCAACTACCCCTCGACGGACAACAGCCTCTACACCAACCCCAAGGGCAGCACCATCTCCGCTTTCGACGGTGGCTCCGACTCCAGCTCCGACTCGGAGCCCGATGAGCCGCAGAGCAGGAAGAAGCTGCGCATGGAGGCCAGTTAGGCCCCCCCGGGGCCCCCCGGCTGCTGTCAGCCGCCCGGCTGCGTAAGGACTCTCTCCCTTCTCTCCTAGAGGCTCTCGGACTGCAGCTTCCCAGCCCTCCCCGGCCCTTTCCCCGCTCTAACCGCAACGGCCCCGGGGGGAGCCGGCCAGGCACGGGCCTCGCAGCGCCCGCCCGACAGACTTGGGGGGATCGGGGGGGGCCGCGAGATGTCCCCGTCGCCCTCTCGCAACTAGCCAGCCCCTCTCCCCCTCTCTCCCTTCTGATTTTATATGAGCATTTCTATTTATACCCGGGGACCACGGCAGTCCTGAGCTGAAGGGTGAGGCTGTGCAGGAGCCGGGCAGCCCCCCCGTGCCCCCCCAAAAGGCCGGGCCCCGCGGGGAGCCACGCCTGCCCCCCGCAAGCGCTGGGGGGGGGGGGTCTCGCTATTTATTTTCTGCGTCTGCAATTCCACCAGCGCCCCGGGGAAGAGCCGGGGGGGCTGCGCCCGCGCCCTCCCCTCCGCGGCGCAGAGCCAGGGGGGCCGGGCTTGGGTGGTCTGCGTGTGAGTCCTGCCCCCTCCTCCTTCCCTCCCTCGCCCCCCCCACCGCCTCCCTCGGCCCTTCCCCACCTCCCTGGCAGTTTTCTGAACTCTAGTGTCCCGTCCCTGCCCCGTAGGTGACCCCCCCCCCGTCCCCGTTTTGATGCCATTCATTCCATGGATCTAAGGTATGTTGTACATACTGCCCAGAGTTGTCTTGCAAGTTAAGGCTTCCCTTTACTATAAGACTATAAATAATAATAAAAAAAAACAAACTTATTTTATCCTTCCCCGTGGTAGCCGCATGTTTTTGGGGCGGGAGGGGAGGTGGCACCGCGGCAGCTCCCGGCGAGGGCTGACAACAGCCCGAGCTCGGTGTCACCTCCTGCCCCGCGTCCCCAGGGCCACCGGCGGCGGCACAGAGGCGGCGGCAGCTACGTGCCCTCCCCGCGCACAGGAGACGGCAGGTGTCGGTTCTGGTTTATTGATGCCAAAAAGCTCTGCCGCGTCCCGTGTTCCCCTCGGCCAGCTCGGCTCCGGCTGGGAGGGCGGCGGGGCGCCCGGCACGGCGGCGCGGGGGCAGCGGGAGCTGGCGGCCGTGGGGCAGGCTGGTTTTTTGGTATTGCTAGCACCCTGAGGACCTCGCTCTGCCCGTCCGCGCCGAAACGCCGCGGCGGCTCCCCGCCAGCCCCGGGCAGGGCCGCTCCGCACAGTCCGGGGGGGCAGCGGGACCCCTACTCGGCAGCAGCCGTCGGCTCCGGGCTGGGCACGGGCTGCTGCAAGAAATGCATCACTGCTCTCACCACCTTTTCCGGGGCGATGTTGTAGACGGGGTGCGTGGCCTGCTGCGAGAGAGGCAGAAAAAAAAGAGGAGGTTGATGCCTTTTCTGGCGTTGTGGAGGACCCGCGGAGGCCCGGCGGTGCTGCCCGGCACCTACCAGGCGGTTTTCGGGGACGCCCAGGATCACCTCGTGGTGGAGGTCGCCGCTGCCAAAGTGCTGGGCGATGGCCAGCCCGCTCAGGCAGTAGCAAGTGTGGTAGAAGTCTCGGGACCTGGGAGTGGATGTTGGGGTGCTGAGCGGGGGGCTGGGGCACCAGGCAGCCCCCTTTGCCTCCCCGAGCCGGTACTCACTTGCCCGGCTTGTCGAGCAGCCCGCCGGCCGGGCACTGGCAGCACAGGAGGATGTATTCCTGCAGCGCCGACTGGTCGAACATCCAGCGCGCCATGCTGAGCGCCGCGTCGCCTTCAGGGGAGGAGGGGGAAGCAGTGAAAGGCCAGGGAGGACCCCGAGAAGGTGGCAAAGCCCGCACCGAGGCGTTTGCCCCCCCTGCTGCCAAAAAAGTACGAATTCCCCCCCCCCCCCCCCCCGAGAACAGCGACGCGGGGATGCCCGAGTTACCCTGCGCTTCGTTCCCTCGCTAAGGCACCTTTGTCCGCCCCCGGCGGTGCCGTGGTGGGGGCAGAGGAAGCCGGGAACCCCCCGCCGTGGCCGACTCACCCCTGGCGTGGAGGGCGCGGTGGAGCAGGGGCAGGAGGCCGGCTTGCCAGAAGGAGTAGCAGCCATCCACCAGCTTGTTGCAGCGGCCCTGGAAGCCGCCCTCGAAGCGCATCTGCCGGCCGGTCACCCAGTGCTGCGTGGGATGGACAGGAATGGGGGCCAGCGCCAGGACGGGGACCCCCCCGGCACCGCTGACCGTCCAAGACCCCCCACCGCCATCCCGGCAAGCGCCGAGGGGGCCGCGCGCGCGGTGCCGCTCACCAGCAAGCTGCGCAGGTTCAGCAAATGTTCCCTCTTGAGGATGACCAAGGCCGCCATGCCGCAGAAGGTGTAGCCGCCGTGGGCCTCCATGCCCGGCACCCCGCCGATGCCGCCCTCCCAATTCTGGCACCTGCGCGGGCAGTGGCGTCAGGACGGCACCGACGCCAGGAGCCGTCCTCCGTCGCCACGTGCGCCGGCTCTCACCTCGCTATCCACTCGGCCGTGCCGGCGAAGAGCGCGGGCGTCAGGATGTTGGTCAGCGAGGCCACGGAGGCGGCGCAGTAGGCGCTCCTGCGGGAGATGGGCGCTCAGACCCGCGGCGCCGGCTCCTCGCCGCGGCACCCAGCCGTTGCCCCCCCGCCACCGCCGGGAGCCCACCTGACGTCCACCTCGCCGCCGACGTGCATGAGGAAGGAGCCATCGGGCTGCTTCAGCGAGTGCAGGTACTCCAGCAGCTTCTTCCTGCGAGAGGCAGCGGGCTGCGATGGCGGGGGACGCATCCTGCGCCCTCCCCGGCCCCGCACCGGCTGGCCGGACCCCCCGCTCCGCGCCACCGGCCCTACCTGTCGATGACGCCGAACGCCTCCTCGGTGCCGATGATGCAGAGCGCGTTGACGGCGGCGTAGGTGGGGGCGAGGTGGGGGTGCTGGCCGGGGCCCCCCCCAAAACCGCCCTGGGGGCTCTGGCAGCGGCTCAGGAACTGGCAGACGCTGCAGGGGGACGGGGAAGGTGGGGAAGGGGCTCGGCGCTCCCTGGCCTCGCCCGCGGCGGGGTGATTTCTCCCACCGGGGCGAGGGAGACCCCTCCGAGCCCCCCCCTGCGGCAGGGGAGAGGAGCCAGCCCGGCCCCGCTGAACCCCCGGTCCCTGCCGCGGTCCGATCCGGGGGTTTTCTCTCTCTCCCCCCCATATCCATCTGTCACAAGACGCCGGAGCACGAGGCGCCGGCCGGAAGAATAGGCGGCATTGACGGCCGCGGGGAGACAAAGCGCTCCTTTGCTCCCGCCGGCGCGCGGGGACAGCGGGAGGTGGCACCTCCGGCATCACGCGGGTGGCCCGCGGGGCTTCTGGCCACGGCCAGCACCGCGGTGGGGGTCCCGGGCTGCCGTTGCGGGGTGTCCCCCCACCCCAGCTCTCGCCACGCCGGTGCCACTTACTCGGAGGCGACCGACTGGGGAATGGGCTCGTCCAGCAGCTCCAAGCTGTGCAGGATCCAGTAGCAGAGCCAGGGGCGGCTGGCGTCCAGACACTGCGGGGAGCAGAGGGGACGGTCAGGGCAGGGCGCGGGGCCTGGGGGTGCAGGCAGGAGCAGGCAGAGCTCCCGCGGGAGAGGGTACAGGCAGGAGAGCCCCCAGAGCTGCCACTCCGGAGCATCACCGCGGGGATGAGCGTGACCCAAGGGGACACTCGGAGCCGCTGCCTCAGGGTTGGCAGCAACGGATTGGGGACAGCAAAAGCCCGGTGACAACGCCGGCAGCAGCCCGAGGCGAAGGGTTGGGAGCCAGCGGCTCTGGGGCGGGACAGCCGGCAACACCGCCGGCACCACGGGTACCTCGTAGGCTTCGGTCAGCTGCCGGAGGCCTCTCTTCAGGTAATGGAAGTGCTTCTCCCGCTGCAGGACGAATCTGGAAGACAAGGCAGGGCAGGCAAAGCCGGGGGGGGGCAAGAGCCCTCCGCCGATGCCACCGCTGCGGCTGCGAGAAGGGGCAGGGTCCCACCCGAGCGCCCGCAGGAGCGGCCGCTCCCTCGCTGTGGGCCTCGGCAGCCGCCGGAGTCGCCGGTTTGGGGGGGCCGGGGTTTATTTTACCCTTAATGAGAATTTCTGCGGCCGGCGGGAGCCAGCTGCCGCGGGAACTTACTGCGAGGCGCGATGGTTCGTCTTGCAGGCGTCGAAGACCTCCTGCACGATGTCTTCCACCTTGGTCTGCCGCCGGCCACGGCGCGGGGGAACCAAAGATGGCGGTGAGCTGCGGAGAGCGGCTCTGCCCTTCCCCAAACACGGTTCCCCCCCGGCTCCCGCCCCGTCCCGGGGGTTTATCCGGCTCACGGCCGTTACCGGCGGCATCGCCTCAGCGCCTTCTCCGGGAAAACCAAAGCAACCGAAAGCTGCTCGGTCCTGCCCGCGGAGCGGCTTAGCGGGAGCTGCCGAGGGGCTTTGCGCCCGGGATTAGGCGGGGACTCGAGCACCGTGCGCTGCCACTGCTTTTCCAACGCAGCTGTTTTAAAGATGGAGTTTGGTTCCTCCCGGGACCCCCCCGTAAAACACCACGGCCTCTCGCTAAGGCCGGGACGGCGCTGCCGGGAAACCCGGGACTCGTGGCACCGTCCCCTCGTTTTAGAGTTGAGCTTAACAGGGCAGCTGGTGCCGTCCCAAGCCGGGGTAATCCTCCCGGCCTTCCAGAAAATACCCCGGGCTTTGGCGGGGCGTCTCCGCGGCCCCACGGGCGAGGCAGGGCGGCACAGGCGGCCCCATGTCCCGCAGGGCCGGAGCCCAGCGCGAACCCCGCGGATTGGGAAACGCCGGCGTTGCCTTTCCCCCCGTCCTTTCCCCACAGGAGCATTGCCATCGCCGGGGCCGGATCAGCCTCAGCCGGAGGAGGGGGGTCCGGTTGTCCCCCAAGCCCCCCTCGCCCTCCCCGGGTGTCGCAGCCCCTGGCAGGTGTCCCCCAGGAGCCACTGTGGCTGGTGGGGGGCAGCCCCAAGCCCCCCGAAACCCTGAGGTTTGGGGCCAGCAGCTGCGTGGGGAGGAACTGGGGTGGGGATCACCCAGCCCCACGGCAGCCTGGCACCCTCCCAGCCAGCCCCACAGCACCCTGGAGCCTGGCACCCTCCCAGCCAGCCCCATGGCACCCCACAGCCTGGCACCCCATACCCCAGCCCCATGGCACCCTGGCACCCTTACAGCCAGCTCCACAGCACCCTGGCACCCCAGACCCCAGCCCCATGGCATCCCACAGCCCAGCCCTACGGCACCCTGGCACCCTCAGAGCCAGCCCCATGGCACCCCAGCCCCATGCCACCCCATACCACAGCCCCATGGCACCCTGGCACCCTCCCAGCCAGCCCCCCGGCACCCCACAGCCTGGCACCCCAGCGCCCTGGCACCCCAGCCCCCAGCCCCCCGGGCACCCCCACCCCGGCACCCCGGCCCCCCGTGCCCCAGCCCCCGAGCGCCCCGCCCCGCTCCCCGCAGGCCGGTGCCGGGCCCCGGCCGCCGCCCCGCACCTGCTCGGCGGAGGTGGGGGTCCGCACCCCGTCGTCCCGCAGCCGCCGCCGCCCGCCGGGGGGGGGGGGGGAGGCTCCCGCCATGCTGCGGGCGGCTCGCGCCGGCGGGGGCAGCGGGACGACGGCGGCCGGGCGGGGACACGCGGCCACGCCCCCCCGGCCACGCCCCGCCACGCCCCCCGGCCACGCCACGCCCAGGCGCGCGCGCGCGCTGGGAGGGCGGGCTCCGCGTCACCGCCTGGCGTCACCGCGCTGTGATGTCACGCCGGGCGAGCCGGCCGGGGCGCGGCGAAGGCGCTGCGCTGCCTTATGGCGTCACTGCGGCGCTGCGTTGCGTCATCGCGCTACGGCGCCGCGCCGTTGTGCTGCTGCGCTGTGTTGCATCATCGCACTACGGCGCTGCGTCATTGCGCCGGAGCACTGCATGGCGTCATCACGCTACGGCGTCGCATCGTCCCCCTGCTGCCCCCCGGTGCCCCCCAGCGCCTCCCGCTGCCCCCCCGTGTCCCCCCCGTATCCCCCTCCCGTCTCCCGGTGTCGCCCCCCCGTTCCCCCCAGCATCCCCGGTGCCGCTCGTTCCCCTCAGCATCCCCCGGTGCCTCCTCGGTGTCGCCTCCCCACTCTCCCCGGTGCCCCCCCGGTGTGTGTGTGTGTCCCCGCCCCCCCCAGCACCCCCGGTGCCCCCCGTTCCCCTCAGCATCCCCCGGTGCCTCCCCAGTGTCGACCCCCCAGCATCCCCGGTGCCCCTCCCGGTGCCTCCCCGGTGCCCCCCTCCCCTTTCCCCCCATCCCCGCTGCCCCTTCCCGGTGCCTCCCCGGTGCCCCCCCCCCCCCCCATTCCTCCTCCCATCTCCAGTGTCCCCCCAGTGCCTCCCCCGGTGCCTCCCCGGTGTGTGTCCCCCCCCATTCCCCCTCCATCCCCGGTGCCCCCGTTCCCCTCAGCATCCCCCGGTGCCTCCCCGGTGCCCCCCCCCAATCCCCCTCCATCCCCGGTGCCCCCGTTCCCCTCAGCATCCCCCGGTGCCTCCCCGGTGCCCCCCCCCATTCCCCCCATTCCCGGTGCCCCCCCCCCCCATTCCTCCCCCCCATCCCGGGTGCCCCCCCCGGTGCCCCCCCCCATCCCCGGTGCCTCCCCGCTGCCCCCGCCCCGCGCCCCGCCCCGCTGCCAGCCCGGCGCGGCGGCAGCGCATCCCTCCCCTCCTCCCTCCTCCCTCCCTGCCGCCGCCCGGGCCCCGGTACCGGCGGCCCCGGCCCGGCGCGGCGCGGCGCGGCCCGCCATGGCCAAGCAGTACGATGTCCTGTTCCGGCTGCTGCTGCTGGGGGACTCGGGCGTGGGCAAGACCTGCCTGCTCTGCCGCTTCACCGACAACCAGTTCCACCCCGCCCACATCTCCACCATCGGTACCGCCGGCGGCACCGGGCCCGGGCGGCCCCGGGGAACCGCGGGCACCGGGGAAACCGGGGGAGTCTGGAGCCGGCAGCACCGGGGAACGGGAAAACCGCGGGCACCGGGGAAGCGGGGGGACGGGGAAACCGTGGGAACCGGGAGCTGGCAGCACCGGGGAACCGCGGGCACCGGGGAAACCGCGGGCACCGGGGAAGCGGGGCGCCGGGGGACGGGGAAGCCGTGGGAACCGGGAGCTGGCAGCACCGGGGAACGGGAAAACCGCGGGCACCGGGGAAGCGGGGGCGCCGGGGGACGGGAAAACCGGGGGACGGGGAAACCGTGGGAACCAGGAGCTGGCAGCACCGGGGAACCGCGGGCACCGGGGAAGCGGGGGCGCCGGGGGACGGGAAAACCGGGGGACGGGGAAACCGTGGGAACCGGGAGCTGGCAGCACCGGCGAACCGCGGGCACCGGGGAAGCGGGGGCGCCGGGGGACGGGGAAACCGCGGACACCGGGGAAGCGGGGGCACCGGGCAGCCGCGGCACCGGGGAACGGGGAAACCGTGGGAACCGGGAGCCGTGGCACAGGGGAACGGGAAAACCGTGGGCACCGGGGAAGCGGGGGCACCGGGGAACGGGGAAACCGGGGGAACCGGGAGCCGGCAGCACTGGGGAATGGGAAAACCGCAGGCACCGGGGAACGGGGAAGCCGGGGGCACCGGGAGCGCCGGGGAACGGGAAAACCGGGGGAAGCGGGGGCAGAGGGGAACCGGGGAACGGGAAAACCGCGGGCAGCAGGGAAGCGGGGGCACCGGGCAGCCGCGGCACCGGGGAACCGGGGAGCCGTGGGCACCGGGGAAGGGGAAAACCGGAGGCACCGGGGAACAGGGAGCCGTGGGCACCGGGGAAGCAGGGAGCTGTGGGCACCGGTGAACGGGGAAACCGGGGGCACCGGGGAAGCGGGGGCAGAGGGGAACCGGGGAACGGGGAAACCGTGGGAACCGGGAGCGCCGGGGAACGGGAAAACTGAGGGCACCGGGGAAGCGGGGAGCCGTGGCACTGGGGAAGCGGGAGCACCGGGGAGCCGCGGCACTGGGGAGCCTGGGAGCTGTGGGCACCGGGGAACGGGGAAACCGGGGAAGCGGGGAGCTGTGGGAGCTGGGGAACGGGAAAAGCGTGGGAACCGGGGAAGTGGGAGCACCGGAGAATGGGAAAACCGTGGGCACTGGGGAAGCAGGAGCCGTGGCACTGGGAGCACTGGGCAGCTGCAGCACCGGGGAACCGGGAAACCGTGGGAACTGGGGAGCCGTGACACCGGGAAACTGGGGGGACCAGGGAACCAGGCAACCGGGGAGCTGTGGCACTGGGAAACTGGGAGCACTGAGTAGCCGCGGCACAAGGGAACTGGGAACACGGGGCAGCCATAGCACTGGGAAACCATGGGCACCAGGGAGCCGCGGTACCGGGAAACTGGGGGCACTGGGCAGCCATGGCACCGGGGAACCGGGAGCACTGGGGAGCTGTGGCACTGGGGAACTGGGAAACCGAGGGCAGCGGGAAGCCACGGCACCAGGGAATGGGGTGCACTGGGCAGCTGGGGAACTGGGGGCGCCGGGGAACTGGGGGCACTGGGGAGCTGCCGCACAGCGAAACCGGGGGCACAGGGAGCACTGGGAGCACCGGCAGTGACCCAGCACTAGGGCCGCCTGCCAGGCCTGGGCACCGGCACCGGGCTGCTACCGGGGCACCGGGCCACGGCTCCGGGCACGGGTGAGCCCCAGCACCCGGGTGGCTTGGGGTGGGCCTGGAGAGGGCGAGGGGACCGGGGGGACGGGGGGCACTGGGGCACCCCGTGACCTCTCCCCTCCCCATCCCAGGCGTCGACTTCAAGATGAAGACCATCGAAGTGGACGGCATTAAGGTGCGGATACAGATCTGGTGAGTGCCGGCGCCGGGCCCCGGGGGGATTTGGGGGGGGGGGTGGTCTGAACCCCGCTCCCCATCCCCGGGGGGGGGCTGAGCCCTGACCAACTCGTGCCGTGAGTGACAGCGCTGCCCCGCTCTCCCCGGCTGCAGGGACACGGCGGGGCAGGAGCGGTACCAGACCATCACCAAGCAGTACTACCGGCGGGCGCAGGTACGGGGGGTCCGTCCCGGGAGAGGGGAAACTGAGGCACACGGGAAGGGGGGGGGGAGTAAATGGCCGCCCCCCCCTTTCCTGCAGGGCATCTTCCTGGTGTACGACATCGGCAGCGAGCGCTCCTACCAGCACATCGTCAAGTGGGCCAGTGACGTGGACGAGGTGGGGGTGCAGGGTCTGGGGGGGTCCCCCCCGTGGTGGGGGGGGCGCGGGGGGTCCTCACGCCACCCCCTCCTCCCCAGTACGCGCCCGACGGCGTCCAGAAAATCCTGATCGGGAACAAGGCGGACGAGGAGCACAAGAGGCAAGTGGCCAAAGAGCAAGGGCTGCAGGTGAGCGGGGGCTGGCGTCGGCCCCCGGGGGGGGGCCAGGGCCCCCCCGACCCCCAGGGCCCTTCCCGAGCCCCCCTTGCCCTCCCCAGGGACCCCTCCTGCAGCCCTACCTGTGTCCAGGGACCCCCTGCACCCCAAGCGTCCCCAGCACCCCCCCCAGCATGGCCAGGGACCCCTACCCCCCCCAGCCCCCAGTGCATCCAGGGACACCCCCCAGTGCCTGGGCCTCCCTGTTCCCCCCCCAGCGTATCCAGGGACCCCCAACCCCCCCCCGCCCCCCCAGCATGGTCCCCTCCACCCCCAAAGCACCCAGAGGCCCCCCCAGGGACCCCTGCCCCCAGTGCCCAGCCCCAGGAGATCCCCCCCCCCCCCCCGGTGCCACCACAGGCAGCACAGCTCGTCCGTCTGTCCGCGCCTGGCTGGGCTCATGGTGGCAGGGGTGGGGGGACACACACCCCCCCCAAAATCACGGTGCCGCCACCGGCCCCTCTCCCCGCAGCTGGCCAGGGAGTACGGGATGGATTTCTACGAGACCAGCGCCTGCAGCAACCTCAACATCAAGGAGGTGCGGGGGGCCGGGGGGGGGTTTGGGGGGGCCGGGGGGGGTCCCCCTGGCTCACCCCCCCCCCCTTTCCCGCAGTCCTTCACGCGGCTGACGGAGCTGGTGCTGCAGGCGCATCGCAAGGAGCTGGAGGGGTTGCGGGGACCCCCCCACGCCCCCGCCCTGGCCCACCTGGAGGAGGAGGAGCAGCAGCCCCCCGGGAGCGAGGACAACCCCAAAACCTGCTGGTGTTGAAGCCTGGGACCCCCCGATCCCCCCCACCCCGGGCTGCGTTTGGGGGGGGCACGGCGGGTGCGGGACCGGGGCAGCCCCGATGGAGGGGGGGGTGCGGTGGGTGCCTGGTGGGGGGGGGCGACCCGGGACCCCTCCCCGGGGATGGCGGGGACCGGGCAGGCGTCGCGGGGGTGCCCCCCGCCATGGCACCCATGCTCCTCCCTCGGTGCGCAGGGTGGGGTGGGGGGTGTCGTGGGTGCTCTGTGCCCACCCTGTGTCCGTGGGCCCCCCCGGTTTTACACGCGCACACACACACACACACGGTTTGCAGAATAAAGGTGATGCTGGAGGCGGCCGGTGGCTCGTGTGCTGCCACGGGGGGCTACGGGCACACTGCCGGGCCGGTGGCACGCTGCCGCGATGGCTGTGCCCCACTGGAGCCCCCGGCACCCACCGGGCGAGCGCGGGCAGAGCCGGGCCACGGCAACCCGAGCAGTTATCAATAATTGAGGTGGCTCCAGGACGGTGTCCCCTTTCCAGGCTGGGGGACGGAGCCGTGGGGCAGCGTGGCCGTGGGGCACCGTGCCCACCGCCACTGCCCGGTGGGGCTGCCGGCTCGGCCCCGGCTGTGGGGACAGCTCCGCGGGGACAGAGGAGCCGGCCCCGGCAGGGCCAGGGCCAGCGTGGGCAAACAGGATGGTGGCGGACACCGGGATGGTGATGGGCACCGGGATGGTGGCGGGCACTGGGATGGGTGGGCACCAGGATGCTGCCAGACACTGGGATGGGCGGGTACCAGGATGATGGTGGGCAGCGCAGCAGATGGGTACCAGGCTGGATGCTGGCACTGGGACCAGTGGGCACCGGGACTGGTGGGCACTGGGAGGAAGGCAGCAGGCACCAGGAAGGCAAGCACAGGAGGCCCCGGGAGCGATGCCGAGGCAGCCCCGGGGAAGGAGATGCGCTGGGGCACCCATCCCTCCCATCGCTCACCGGCGTCCGAGTCACCCACCTCCTCCACCCTATGCAGCCCCAGCTGCCGGAGTCCTGTTATTTCCGAGCTCCCCTGGGCGTTCCCAGCCCTCGGGGACGGCCTGTGCCAGGCCGGAGAGCCCCACGGCATCCCACAATTTGCCGGCACAGGGAAGAGCAGCCATGCCCGCACCACGCTGTGCCATGAATTATGGAGGCAGGTAGGAGCATCGCCTTGGCCCTGTGCCACCCGCACCCTCCCCTGCCTCCTCCTTCCCCCCTTGGGTGGGTGCCAGCGGGTGGGATGGGTGGGACGGCTCCGGTTTCTGCCAAGTCACGGTGGGATGAGGGGACCTTTGGAACCTGCGCATCACGTGGGCGCCGGGCAGCCCTTAAGGTGCGCCGACGGGCGCGCGGGGAAGGCAGACACGCGCGCCCGCAGCCATGACCGTCCCCATCGCCAAGTCCTTCTACGACCTGAGTGCCACCTCCTTGCAGGGGGAGAAGGTGGACTTCAACGTCTTCCGGGGCCGCGTGGTCCTCATCGAGAACGTGGCGTCCCTCTGAGGCACCACGGTGCGGGACTACACCCAGCTCAACCAGCTACAAGCCCGCTATCCCCGGCGGCTGGTCGTGCTGGGCTTCCCCTGCAACCAATTTGGCTACCAGGTAAGTTGCCAGGGGCCACCGCGGTGCCTGGCACTGGGTGCAAGTAGGGGGGAAACAGGCGGCACGGCCCCGGCTTTCTCCTTCCCCGCCACAGGAGAACGGCAGCAACGAGGAGATCCTCAACAGCCTGAAGTACGTGCGGCCGGGGGGCGGCTTCGAGCCCAACTTCACCCTCTTCCAAAAGTGCCAGGTGAACGGGCAGGACACCCACCCCGTCTTCGCCTACCTGAAGGCTCACCTGCCCGCGCCGGCCGACGAGGCGGCGCACCTGATGGCCGAACCCCGCTTCGTCACCTGGAGCCCAGTACAGCGCTCCGACATCTCCTGGAACTTCGAGAAATTCCTGGTGGGTCCCGAAGGGGAACCTTTCCGTCGCTACAGCCCCCGCATGCCCACCATCCAGCTGGAGCCCGACATCCAGCGTCTCCTCAAGCTGGCCAAGTAGGGCCGGCTCCGGCGTCCCCGCCGGCTGCAGCCCCGCGGGACGGCCCCAGCTCTCCGCCGGGTGACAGTCCCCTCCGAAACTGCCACGGGGAGGGGGCTCGATGGGGGCAGAGGGCCGGGGCCAGCGGGGCAGCGCGGGCCGGCGGCAATAAATGAGCCGGAGGGAGCGTAACCCGCGTCCGCGTGGTTTGTGGGAAGCTGCCGGGGATGAGCACCAGCGCTGCCGGGAAGAAGCAGCCCCAGGTGCCGGATCCAGGAAACGGCAGTGCAAGGGATGGAGCGGTGCCAGGCCGGCAGCGCCGAGCTCCCCGCGGCACCCAAGAGCAGCACCCCACCCCAAGGGAGGGATTTTTGGCAGCCATGGCTCGCCCAGCTCCTTCCCGCCCCGGGGAATACGCAGCCCCCGGCAGGGCAGGGCTGGGTCACGCACCCCGGGGAAACGGGGCCCGAGCGGGGTGTGGTGACCCCACACGAGCTCCACGCAGGCACCCCGGGGAAATGGGGCCCGAGCGGGGTGTGGTGACCCCACACGAGCTCCACGCAGCCCCCGGGGGGGAGCAAAAATAATGAAGTCGCTTCTCAGCAGGGTTTGGGAGAGCGCTGGTGAGCAGAGCGGGCTCTGGGAGATGGGGAAGGGCCAGTGGGAGGAATCCCACAGGATCCCAGGAAGGAAAAGCCCCCCCCATCCCTGCATTGGGCCCCAGCACCCTTCACCAGCTACGGGGAGCCCAGGGGGGTGCAGCGAACCCCCAAAACGCTCCCGCCTGCACCACCGAGCTGGAACACATCGCATTTATTGCCCCCACACACGTGGGATCCTGAGGCAGGATGGGGAGGGTGGACTTTTGGACCCCCTTTGGGGGTTCTTCAGCACAAGGGGGGCTCAGGCCGTGGTGCTCCACCCATCCCCGCAGCCGGGGTCGGAGCCGCAGGGCAGCGGACACGGCTGAGCTGCCGCCGGGCGCGTGGGAGCATCTGGCGTCGGGCGTCTGCCATATCCAGGCTGGAAGTTTGGAAAAAGGGACTTGTGCCGGGACACAAACCGGCTTCAGAAGAGCGGGGTCATCTGGCGGGGATCATCAGGGAGGATGCTGATGGAGTCCTCGGCGCGGCCGCACAGCAGGCACAGCATGGTGTACTCCTGCGGTGGGACAGGAGGGAGAGGAGCTGCCGCGGCCCCGTTCTCCCGCAGGGAAACCCGAGCCGGAGCCAGCACCCGATCCTCGATTGCAATCAGACCTGGGGGGATCTCATTTCATCTCCACCGGCTCCCCTGAGCCCATTTTCCAGCATTTAGCTGCTGAATCGGCAACATGCCAGGCAGGAGGGCTGGGAGAGCTGCAGGGCCCTCCGCCACGCAGCCACGTCTTGCTGCTCTGGGCCACGCATGTCACTGACATTCCCACACAGGGGCTGCATGGGAGGCGAGAGGTGAGCTCGGCTGCCCCCCACGAAGCAGGGACTAATGCCAGGGGGCTTCAGGTAGCCCCAAGCACAGGGATGCGGCTCTGAAACCTTCGAGGCTGGCACCACAGCTCGCCTCCAAAGCCGCCTGGCTCCCTCCTGCGGCTGCCGGGGCAGGAGGGAACCAGCAGGGCTGGGAGGATCTGGAAACCCGGAGGCAGAGGAACGGCTCGGGGCTCAGCTTTAGGACGGCTCCGGAGCCGGAGAGGGGCTGCAGGGGGAGAAGCCGCCCCCCTGGGCGCACCTGGTAGTCGTCCACCACGCTGAAGGTGTACTCGTGGCGCGCGATCAGGTGGTGGCAGTTCTTGCACAGGTCTGCGGAGGAGAGAGGACGGCGGGTTAAGGGGCTGCAGGGACACGGGGTACCTGGGGTACCCCCCACCTACAACCCCCCTAGTCCCTTGGGGAGAAGCCCCCTCCCTCCGTGCCTGCCCCCAGGGTGGGTCCCAGCGCACCAAACCCCCCGAATTCCGCCTCCCCCCCCCAGCACCAAACCCCCCTGCACCTCCCTGATACCCCCCACCCCTCCCCAAACCTTGAGACACCCCCCCCCCCCCCGGGCATCAGCTCCCCAGCCCCGGCCCCCCCCCAAGCACCCCCCCCACGTTAACCCTCTCTCAGGCCTCCGCCCACCACGGCCCCCCCAAAGCATCACCCCCCCGAGGATCGGGCCCCCCAAATTAACCCTCCCTCAGGCCCCCCCCCCGCCCCAACCTCCCCCAAAGCATCACCCACCCCCCAGGATCGGGCCCCCAATCCCCCCCCCCCCCCAAATTAACCCTGCCTCAGGCCTCCCCCCCCGGCCCCCCCCCCAAAGCATCACACACCCCCAGGATCGGGCCCCTCAACCCCCCCCCCAAATTAACGCTCCCTCAGGCCTCCTCTCCCCCTCCCAAGCATCACCCCCCCCCCAGGATCGGGCCCCCCCTTAACCCTCCCTCAGGCCTCCCCCGCCCCAGCCCCAGGCCACCACCGCCCCCCCCAGCCCTCAGCCCCCCCCCCCCCCCCGGTGTCCCGGTCCCGGCGCACGGTCGTAGGTGACGATCTCCTCCCCGCCGTGCAGGCCGGCGGCGCGGTTGCTGAGCAGCACGAAGTCCCGGCGGCCGCACTGCGCGCACCCCACGAAATTAAGGAGGAAAGAGCCGCCTTCCAGGCAGGTGGTGCCCTAGGGAGGGGGCGGCACACGGCTGGTACCGGGGCTGGCACCGGGAGCGGCCCTGGGCCCGGCCCCGCCCGGCGCGGCCTACCCGCTCCGGGTACTCGGTGCCCACGCAGCCCCCGCACATCCCGCCGCCGCTCGCCAGATCTCGCGAGATTTCCGATGTGGGGTTTAGCATTGGGGGCGTGGTGTATATGTTACCCCGCCTTGTGGGCGTGGCTTGGTCGCTGGGCTATATATGAGAGGAGGGCGTGGGCGTGGAGTTCGGGAGGCCCCGCCCCCGGGCAGCGTTAAGGGGAAGCGGGGCCGGGCCAGGGCCCCTCACCGGAGCCCCGGGGCGAGGCGGGGTGGCCGGGGCAGCGGCTCGGAGCTGGTCCCCGCAGCCCCCTGCGGGCTGAAGCCCAGCGGCTGGGCAGCCAGCGCCGGGTTGGGGAGGTCCTCGGGCCGGCTGGGAGCACCCTGGGCTGGATAGGGGCAAGCAGGGCTAACTGGGGGGGTGCCTGGGCTAGCTGGGGGTCTCCTGAGCCGGTGGGGGTCTCCTGACAGTATCTGTGGAGTGCCTGCGACTAGCTGGGGGGTGCTCGGGACTAGCTGGGGGACACCCAAGGCTAGCTGCGGGGTGCTCGGGACTAGCTGGGGGACACTGAGGATTAGCCAGGAGTGCCTGGGGCTAGCCAGGGGTACTCGGGGAGAGCTGGGGGACCCCCGGGGCTAAGTGGGCGGGTGCCTGGGACTAGCTGGGGAGCACCTGGGGCTAGCTGTGCAGGTGCCTGGGACTAGCTGGGGGGCACCTGGGGCTAGCTAGGCGAGTGCGTGGGACTAGCTGGGGGACACCCAGGGCTAGCTGGGGGGTGCTCGGGACTAGCTGGGGAACACTGAGGGTTAGCCAGGAGTGCCTGGGGCTAGCCAGGGGTACTCGGGGAGAGCTGGGGGACTCCCGGGGCTAAGTGGGCGGGTGCCTGGGACTAGCTGGGGAGCACCTGGGGCTAGCTGTGCAGGTGCCTGGGACTAGCTGGGGAGCACCTGGGGCTAGCTAGGCGAGTGCGTGGGACTAGCTGGGGAACACCCAGGACTAGTTGGAGGGGTGCGTGGGACTACCTGGGGGACACCCAGGGCTAGCTGGGTGGGTGCCTGAGACTAACTGGGGGGTGTGTGGGACTAGCTGGGGACACCCAGGGCTAGCCGGGAATGCTTGGGGCTAGCCAGGGCTACTTGGGGAGAGCTGGGCTAGCTGGGGGCCGGTTGGAGGCTGGCTGGGGGACTCGCGGGGGGTGCAGCGGGGCCACCCCGAATTACCGGGGGGCTCTCTGGGGTTGCAGCGGGGCCACCCCGAATTACCGGGGGGCTCGCCGGGGGTGCAGCGGGGCCGGCCGAGGAGCCCCGCCCGTACCGGCGGGCCGCTGCGCCGCCCGGTGCCGGTGGCGGCGGCGGCCGGGGGGGGCCGCTGTGCTGCATTGCGGGGCGGGCGGCCCGTCCCCGCCCGCCTCCGCCCGGCCCTCCCGGGGGGAGCGGGGCTATCGGGGCCGGGCAGCGCCGCTGGCCCCGGGCAGGAATGTCCCTGCGCGCCCAGATAATGTTATTTATATCGCGGTACAGGGCGGCTCCGGTCCCCCCGCCCCGCTCCGGTCCCGGCTCCGGCCCCGGGCCCGCCGCCGTTCGTCCGCCCGCCGCCGCCCCGCGCAGGTGAGAGCCGCACCGGGGACCGGGATGCGCCGCCTCCGGGGAGGGGGAACGGGGCGGGGGGGGGGGAGGCACCGGGAGGCGCCGCTCCCCGGGGACGGCGGGGTTGGGGGACGGGGGGGCAGCGGGCACGGTCCCGGGGGGCTGCGGCGGGGACGGAGCAAAGTTTGGCGGGGGTGCGGGGAGCCCTCCCGGGGGGGCTCAGCACCCCTTTTCCCGGGGGGGGTCCCCAAGTCACCCCGTGTCCCCCGGGGGTGCTCTCCCCAGCGGCTGCCGGGAAGGACGGAGCGGGCGAGCGGCGGTGACTTTCGGGGACACCCTGGGGACGCTTTCCCCCGGGGTGCCGACACCGAGCGGGGTCCCCTCACCGGCCCCGGCACCGCCGGTGGGACGCGGTGAGCAAGCCGGCTCCGGAGGTGACGTGCAGTGGGTCTCGGTGGGGCGCATCGCCCAGCCCGCTTCAACCACCGTTTTTTAGCAACTGGGGAAACTGGAGTTACTGGGAAGTTTCCCGGCTGCCGTGCCCTTGGCCCACCTCGTCCCAGCGCAGCGGCGGGAGGATGCTCACAGGCGGGTGTTGGGACGGGGGAGCTCCTGCCCGCACCCCAATAATCTGGGGGCCACCCAGGGCTGATTTCCCGGCTCCCCTTTCAGGGCAGCTTTTGCCTTTGCAAATCCCCAGCTCCCGGAGTCAGGGGATCACGGTGCCCTTCGCTCCACTGGGTTAAGTCACCGAGGAGCGTTTGAGGGGGTGGCAGGCGAAGGAGACCCCTGCAAGCCCAGTGGGTGCTGCCACGGCCCCCCGAGGGGTATTTTGCAGCTATCGGGTGTTTTTAGGGCCCTGGCTGGTGATTTTGGGGTAGGCGAGGAAGGGCAGGGGGGCAGCTCCTAAGAAGGGAGAGGGCTCGGCCCGCGCCGTGCGCAGGGGAGGCCTATTTATAGCCAAAAATGTCTGTGGAGTGTCAGCACGTGTGCGTGTCGCCGCTCGGTGCGCTGGCGGGTTAGGTGACATGGGACAGTCCTGGCACGGCCGGCATCCGCACCGACTCCAGCCCTGGGGAAACCCAAACCTTCGCGAGCCGCAGCCGGAGCAGGGCATCGCCGGCCGGAGGAGCTGTGCCGTGCCGGGCCCAACGACCCCGTGCTGTGCCGAGCGGCCGTGCTGAGCGGCCGTGCCGAGCGGGGCCATCTGCTCCCGGTCCTGGCTGTGTGCCTGGGAGGCAGGCGGCTGGCGGGGGGCTGCGGGGATGCCCCCCGGCTCCTGCCCCTTCCCAATGGGGCCGGCCGCACCGGGAGCGTGGCTGACCGCTGGTTTGGTGGAGATGCAAAATAAAAGCATTAATTGGTGAAGCGAAGCAGCCGGGGCGATGCCGGGCAGCGGGCGCCCCAGGGACCCAGTAGGCTGCGGGCGGAGGTGATGGGGCAGCTATTTTGGGGTGTTTTGGGGGACCCCGATGAGCTCCCGTGCACCGGCAGCTGGTGTTTCGGCACCACACTGCGTTGGTGAGGGCTGAGCTGGGGAAGGGGCTCGAGGGTGCCGCGGGTGGCAGATGCCAAACCGCTGCCCCGGCCGCCCTCGGGGTGCAGGGGGGACGTCACCCAGGCCCGACGGGGGGACCTTGGCAGCGGCACGGTGCCAGCCCCTCACCGGGAAGTGCTGATTCACGGCGCCGAGCCGCCGGCCGGGGAAGGCGACGCTGCCCTGGCCCCGGCTGCAGGATGCTCGCGGCGGGGCTGGCACACCGGCACTCCCGGCTTTCCTCCCGCCGAGCAGGCAGAATGACAGTCCCCAGGCAGTGGGTGCCGGCGGTGGCGTGGCTCTGCCAGACAGGGCTGTTTGGAAGGCACTGGTGCAGCAGAGGGAGATTTAAAGGGTCAGCGAGCGCCCGCGCTCGAAATGCACGCTGGCGGCTCCCTTCGGCGCGATCTCCTCCTCCTCCTCCTCCTCCTCGGATGCTCGCGGCCATGGCCCCGCTGTTGTTGGGGTGGTGTGGGGGAGGCCCAGCCAGGACCGAGGTCTCCTGCTGGGATGGCAGCGCCGGGCTGCGGCATGCCGCAGAGACCCGACACAACTCGGCGCGCCCAGGCAGACCGGCTGCAGTTCCTGCCGTGTTGGGGTGGAGATCCCCAAATTTGGGCTTCCCCAGGGGTTTTCTGCTGTAGGACAGGAGAGCGAGCCCAGGAGGGCTGCGGGCCCCGCTCTTGCACGCTCCTGCGTGCTCCCACGTGCACTTACATGGCCTTGCACGCTCTCGTGTGCCTTCTTGCATGTGCTCGCATGTCCTTGCTTGCACATGCACGCTCCTGCATGTCCTTGCTCGCACGTGCATGCTCTGGCACGCTTCTACATGTCCTTGCCCACACACGCATGCTCTAGCATGCTTTTACATGTCCTTACTCACACATGCATGCTTTTGCACGCTCCTGCATGTCCTTGCATGCTCTGGTACGCTCCTGCACGTCCTTACTCACATGTGCATGCTCTGGCATGCTCCTGCATGTCCTTGCCCACACATGCATGCTCTAGCACGCTTCTACATGTCCTTGCTCACATGTGCATGCTCTGGCATGCTCCTTCATGTCCTTGCACGCTCTTGCGAGCAAGCCAGCTCCCCAGCCAAGGCCCTGCCTGCGTGGCCGCGATTAGGGTGCGGAGATGGGGCCCACCCCAGCCCTGCTGGCCCCGATAAAGCCTCTCCTGCCCGCTGGCTGCCTGGGGGTCCCTGGGGAGCGGGTGGCCGTGGGCTGTCACCGCTCATGGGGACACCAGGGGTTTGGGGGTGCCCAGGGTTTCCTCTGCCTGCGCTGTGCACCCGCAGCCGGGGGCTCCCAGTGGCTCCGGGGTGCTGATGGGGGTCCCGGCCGGGGGTGCTGGCCATGGGCAGCCCCAGCCCGGCTCCCTGCACCCCTCGGGGGCCCCAGCAGCCTCCTCCCACCCGGCCCGGCCACCGACAGCTGCTCGCAGGCATTTTTAGATACCGGCCATGTCCTATCTGTGTCTCAAATGTCCCCGGGGGCGGGTGGCCCCCCCCGCTGGCAGCTGTCACCCGCTTTCTGCCACCGGTGCCGGCGAAGCCCCTCTGCGGCGCAGGCATCGGGGTGGGTGTGAGCAGCGCCCACTGCCCCTGGAGGCACCCAGGGTTGGGGGGACATCGCTGGGGACCTGGCCTGGCCAGCCAGAGGTGCTGGGTGGGCAGGCAGGACCCGGGTCGGGAAGCACCGCCATAAGTAGCCGTTGGCACGGCTCGGCACAGGGGTCCATGCCGGCAGGGTGTGCAGCACCCAGGTGCCCCCCAACACCTGGGTGGGGGCGAGGCTAAATCCCTCTGAGCGGCTTAACCAGCAGCTCTGAGCCGCAAATCCCCACGCACTGCAGGCACGGTGAGCTGCCGTGGCGATGCCGATGCCTATGGCCCCTGCTCTCCCCCAGGGGCCTGTTGCCGGTAGCCGACGGCCACCCGGCCGGGGGACGCCGGGACCATGACCTCGGCGAACGACTACGAGCAGCTGGAGCTGCAGCAGCAGTACAGCCGCGTCAACGTCCGCTGGGACGCCTCCGATGATGAGCTGGACAACGACAACAGCTCGGCCCGTCTCTTCGAGCGCTCCCGCATCAAAGCCCTGGCAGGTCGGGGACGAGTCTCAGGTCCCCTTGGTCCCCCCGGTTTGTCCCCACCACTGGTGCCACCGTGCCCACTCTCGTTGCAGATGAGCGGGAGGCCGTGCAGAAGAAAACCTTCACCAAGTGGGTGAATTCACACTTGGCTCGCGTCACCTGCCGCATCTCGGACCTCTACATGGACCTCCGGGACGGACGGGTGCTCATCAAGCTGCTGGAGGTGCTGTCGGGAGAGCTTCTGGTAGGACTCCCATCCAGCTGGGGACCCTGGGACCCATGCCGTGCCATGCCATGCCATGTCCCAAGACCTCTGGTGCTCCACCGAGGCTGTTGACCTTGGCGTTGGCCAAGGCTCCACCAGGGTTGGGGTGGCAGCGGCGGTGTCCCGGGGCAGGGGTGGGGGTGCCCGGTGTGGAGGGGAGGGTGCTGATCACTGTCGTGCCCCAGCCCAAGCCCACCAAGGGTCGGATGCGGATCCACTGCCTGGAGAACGTGGACAAGGCGCTGCAGTTCCTGAAGGAGCAGCGGGTGCACCTGGAGAACATGGGCTCCCACGACATCGTGGACGGCAACCACCGCCTCGTCCTCGGCCTCATCTGGACCATCATCCTCCGCTTCCAGGTGGGACAGGGTGGATGGGGGGCACCCTCAGCTCAGCACCCAATGGCTCGTTCCCGAGCGGGAGCCTTCCTCCGTGGATGTCCTCCCTCAACCCCGGGATGTCCTTCTGCCCCCAGATCCAGGACATCATCGTGCAGACGCAGGAGGGCCGGGAGACGCGCTCCGCCAGGGATGCACTGCTGCTCTGGTGCCAGATGAAGACAGCGGGGTAGGTGGTGGGACCCGCACCCCACGGTGCCAGGGTCCGGGGGTGCCCAGAGGGTGACGGTGACACCCTGTCCCCATCGCAGGTATCCCCACGTGAACGTCACCAACTTCACCTCGAGCTGGAAGGACGGGCTGGCTTTCAACGCCCTCATCCACAGGCACAGGTAGGCGGCACTGCAGCGGGCGCCGGGACGTGCCGGGGCGGCAGTGGCACCGGGGGATGTCCCGTGGCTGTGCCACCACCATCCTGCGCCCTCTGTCCCCAGGCCTGAGCTGGTTGACTTCCAAAACCTGACCAAATCCAACGCCCGGCACAACCTGGAGCATGCGTTCAGCGTGGCGGAGCGGCACCTGGGCATCACCCCGCTCCTCGACCCTGAAGGTGAGGCTGCTGCTGCCAGCCCTCCTGCCTCAGTTTCCCCATTGCACCCTGGGACGTGCCCAGGCCCCGTGGAGGGACCGAGAGGTTTCCACCCCGTGGAAGTGGGTCTGGGTTGGGAGCAAGGGCGGACCTCATGAGGCCGTGGTGGCCCATGGCCACGGGGGTGATGCCGGGGCGATGCCGAGGCTGGGTCAGGACTGACACGTCTCGCTCACTCTGGGCAGATGTGTTCACGGAGAACCCCGATGAGAAGTCCATCATCACCTACGTGGTGGCCTTCTACCACTACTTCTCCAAGATGAAGGTGCTGGAGGTGGAAGGCAGGCGTCTGGGCAAGGTAAGGGACAACGCTGGGGCAGGGGGATTCTGCCGGGGTGCTGGCACCCGGTGCTCACCGCCAGCCCCGCCACAGGTCATCGAGCACGCCAAGGAGACGGAGCGGATGATCGAGGGCTATGGGGGGCTGGCCTCCGACCTGCTCACCTGGATCGAGCAGACCATCGCCTTCCTCAACAGCCGCAGCTTCGCCAACTCGCTGGCCGGGGTGCAGCACCAGCTGCAAGCCTTCAGCACCTACCGCACCGTGGAGAAACCCCCCAAGTAAGCGTCCCCAAGCCCCTTGTACCCGCACAGTGGTGGTGAGCACCCATGGGTGCCCCTGGCTGAGCTCTCTCCGGGGCAGGTTTCAGGAGAAGGGCAATCTGGAGGTGCTGCTTTTCACCATCCAGTCGCGGATGCGAGCCAACAACCAGCGCGTCTACACCCCACACGAAGGACGCCTGGTCTCCGACATCAACCGGGTACGTGGCCCGTCCTGGCAGCCGTGCCATGTGCTGTGGGGACACATGGATCCCTGGGGGCTTTGCTCCCCAGGCTGTCCCAGGGCAGGTCGGGTCCATCGCCTGGGGCAAGCTGGGTCTATCCCAGGCTAGTTCAGGTCCTAGGGCAGGTTGGGTCCATCTCCTGGGGATGTTTAGGTCCATCTCAGGGCAAATTGGGTCTTTTCTAGAGCAAGTCAGGTCCATCTCCTGGGGACAGTTCGGGCCCATCCTGGGATGGGTCCTAGGGCAGGTTGGGTCCATCTCCCGTGGCAGTTTGGGTCTATATCCCAAGGCAATTTGAATCTATCCCAGGACACATCCTGAGGCAGGTCAGGTCCATCCCAGGGCAGGTTGGGTTCCTCCAGCCACTGTCCCCAACCCGTGGGACACGTCGGGATTCACCAGCAGAACACGACGCGGGTGGGTGGGGGGACATGGTTGTCACCCCCGTCCGCTGCCACCTTCCCCCAGGCTTGGGAGCAGCTGGAGAAAGCGGAGCATGAGCGGGAGCTGGCGCTGCGCACCGAGCTCATCCGGCAGGAGAAGCTGGAGCAGCTGGCGCGGCGCTTCGACCGCAAAGCGGCCATGCGGGAGGCCTGGCTGAGCGAGAACCAGCGCCTGGTGGCCCAGGTGAGACCGGGGACATCCACCCTGGGCACCTGGACGCCCCGCCGGAGCCTCACCGTGGGCTTTGTGCCGGGGCAGGACAACTTTGGCCAGGACCTGCCGGCAGTGGAGGCGGCCAAGAAGAAGCATGAGGCCATCGAGACGGACACGGCCGCCTACAAGGAGCGGGTGCAGGCCATCGAGGCGGTGGCGAAGGAGCTGGAGGTGGAGGGCTACCATGACATCCAGCGTATCAATGGGCGCAAGGACAACATCCTGCGGCTCTGGGAGCAGCTCCTGGAGCTGCTGGCCGCCCGGCGCCAGCGCCTGGAGATGAACCTCACCCTGCAGCACCTCTTCCAAGAGATGCTCCACAGCATCGACTGGATGGACGAGGTCAAGGTGAGCTGTGGGCATTGGGTGCAACCACGGGTGGGGTGCCCTGGTCCCACCGGGCAGGGTGTTGGTGGGACCCCCCTGGGGAGGCAGGTGAGATGCTGGGGTGCTGGTGGCGGCTTTTGGGTGGTGGTGGATGATGGCTGGGGCTCTCCTGCAGGTGCAGCTGGCATCGCCCGAATCCGGGAAGCACCTTCTGGAGGCGGAGGAGCTGCTGCAAACCCACCGGCTGCTGGAGGGTGACATGGCCCTGCAGGCAGAGAAGACACGGGCTGTCAGCGTCGCTGCTCTCCGCTTCGCCGACACCGAGGGTAGGTGCACCGGGATGCCCTGGGACCGTGGCACGGCCAGAGGAAGCTGGGATGCCCTGCTGATGGGCGCCCACCCCGCTCCCTGGCCAGGCTACCGTCCCTGCGACCCCAAAGTCATCCGGGACCGCGTGAGCCACCTGGAGCTGTGCCGGCGGGAGCTGCAGGTGCTGGCAGTCCGGAGGAGAGCCTTGCTGGAGCAGTCCCGGTCCCTCTGGACCTGCCTGTGGGAGCTGGACGAGGCAGAGGGCTGGATCAAGGAGCAGGAGCAGCTCTACTCCTCCCTGGACTTTGGGAAGGACCTGCCGAGCGTGCTGCTGCTCCAGCGCCGGCATGCCGCCTTCGAGGCCGAGCTGCGGAGCCGGGGCGGCCGGCTGGAGCGGGCGCTGGCGGCGGGCAAGGGGCTGGCGGCAGCGGGCCAGGCGGCCAGGCAGCTGCGGGAGCGGGGGGCTGCGGTGCGGGCGCTGTGGGCGCAGCTGGAGGAGCTGGCGGCTTTCCGCCAGCGTGGCTTGCGCGAGGCCGAGGACTTTTTCCAGTTTCAGGCAGAGGCGGAAGAGCTGGCGGAGGGGCTGCGAGATGCCCGCCGGCGGGCGGCCTCCGAGGAGCTGGGCCAGGACGAGTCCCGCACCCGCGCCTTGCTGCGGCAGCACCAGGAGCTGCTGGAGGAGATGGCGGCCGCCCGGGAACAGCTGGACGGGCTGGCCCGGCAAGCCGATGGCTTCCCCCCGGAGCTGCGGGCTGGCCCCGAGGCACAGAGCTGGCTAGTGTCCCTGCGGGAGCTGCATGCCGAGGTGGCCGCCCTGGCCGAGCAGCGGGGCCGCCAGCTGCAGGATGCCCTTGACCTCTACACTGTTTTTGGGGAGAGCGACGCCTGCCACCTCTGGATGGGGGCCAAGGAGACGTGGCTGGGGCAGCTGGAGGTCCCTCAGGCGTTGGAAGACCTGGACGTGGCACAGCACAGGTAGGGGCTCCCGTAGTGGCGGTGCTGCTGTGCTGTGTCCCGAGGTGCGGCCCGTTCTCAGCCCGGCCGTCCCTGCAGGCTGGACGGGCTGGAGCAGGAGATGGCCACCGTGGCTTCCCAGATTGCCGCCGTCAACCAGGCAGCCGATGGGCTGCTTGCAAGCAGGCACCCCCGCAGTCCCCAGGTCCGGCAGTGCCAGGAGCAGCTCAATGAGAGGTACGGTGGTGGGCGAAGCTGGGGTGAGTGGGTGATGCCAGGGTGGTTGTGCCGGTCCCCACCAGCTGCATCCTCTGCTGCTACCTGCCTCTGCCCCACAGGTGGGACCGGTTCAGGGAGCTGGTGTCGGAGCGTCGCCAGGCGGTGGGCTTGGCACTGCGCCTCCTCAACTACCGTCTGGAGTCCGAGGAGACCCGGCAATGGCTGCAGAGCAAAGCCCAGGCAGTCAAGGCCACCGCCGAGCTGGGCCGGGACCTGGCCGGCGTCCTGGCCACCCAACGCAAGCTCTATGGCATCGAGCGGGAGCTGGCGGTTGCCGAGGGCCGCCTGGCCACCCTGCGCTCCCAGGCTGAGCACCTGGCCAAGGAACGGCCCGAGGTGGCCGGGGAGGTGGCTGAGCGGCTGGCGGCGGCGGTAGCCGCCTGGGAGGAGCTGCAGGAGGCCCTGGGGGAGCGGGCAGCCTCCCTGGGGGAAGCCGGACAGCTTCAGCGCTTCTTGCAGGACCTGGATGACTTCCAGGCGTGGCTCTTCGGGGCTCAGAAAGCCGTGGCAGCTGCTGATGAGGTGCCGGCTTCTTTGGCCGAGGCGGAGGAGCTGCTGCAGCGGCACGAGGCTGCCCGGCAGGACGCGGCCGGGCACACGGCCGCCTTCACCGCCTTGGTGGAGGCGGGAGAACAGGTGGTGGGGGAGCAGACAGACCCCCAGTATGAGGCACTGCGGCAGCGCCTGCATGGCGTGGAAGCCGGCTGGGCCACCCTGGGCAGGATGGCAGAAGCCCGGCACCGCTTCCTAGCCCAGTGCCACGGCTTCCAGGAGTTCCTCCGTGATGCCAAGCAGGCGGAGATCCTCCTCACCAACCAGGTGGGTGCGCAAGGGGGGTTCCGGGGGAGTCCCTGGCTCACGGGCACCCCAAAGAGGCACTGACCCCCCGCCGTGCCCCCCAGGAGTACACACTGGCCCACCTGGAGCTGCCCGCCACGCTGGAAGGCTCGGCCGCCGCCCTGCGCCGCTTCCAGGACTTCCGTGCTGGCGTGGAGAGCAGCGCCGAGAAGGTCCCTGAGACAGTGGCTGGCGGCACCAAGCTGGTGGCCGAGGGGAACATCTTCGCCGAGAAGATTGCCGAGAAGTGCCAGACCCTCCAGGAGCGGTGAGTCTGGCGAGGGGCGGGCGGGTGGGCAGCGTGCGGGCAGCAGGGCTGACGCTGCCCGTCTCTGGTCGCCCTGCCAGGCACGGGGCTGTCAAGGCCAAAGTGGAGGAGGCGGCGGGTTTACTGCAGGACAACCACGAGCTGCAGACCTTCCTGCAGAGCTGCCGGGAGGTAGGGATGCGGCACGGCCGGTGGCGCCGGGGGGTCCCTGCCAGCCGAGCCCTGACACCTCTTGCCTGCAGCTCAATGCCTGGATGGAGGAGAAGATGCTGACGGCACAGGATGCCTCCTACGGCGAAGCCCGTGGCCTCCATGGCAAGTGGCAGAAGCACCAGGCGTTCATGGCTGAGCTGGCACCCAACCAGGGCTGGCTGGAGAAGATTGAGATGGTGGGTGCCAGCACCGGTGCCTGGAAGCCTCACTGCTCCCTGGCCGGGTGGGAGGTCGCCATGCCGGCGTGGAGCCGCGCTGCGGCGGCCACCAACCTCTTTGGTGTTGCTGGCAGGAAGGGAAGGAGCTGGCGAGCCGCAAGCCGCAGTACGGCGAGGTGGTGGCACGGCAGCTGGATGAGCTGCGGGAGCGATGGGACAGGCTGTGTGACGCCGCCAAGGAGAAAGGCCGGCAGCTGTTCGAGGCCAACCGCTCGACGCTGTACGCCCAGAGCTACGGGGAGCTGGAGCGCTGGCTGGGGCAGGCGGAGGAGGAGCTGCGTGCTGCCGAGCAGGCCAAGGACCTCACCGCCACCAACCTGCTGCTGAAGAAGCTGACGGTGGGTGGTGGCACTGCCAGCTGAGCGGCTGGGGTGGCGGAAGGGTGTTGGCTCCTCATCCTTTCCTTTGAGGTGTGCTGCCCCCTGTTTGGAGTGGGGGGTCTGAGGTGCTGGGTCATGTCCCCAAACGGGGCTGGCCGGTCCCCAGCTTGACTCTGCCCCCCGGCTCACACGGCTTTTCCCTGCCAGAGGCTGGAAGAGCAAGTAGGAGCGCGGATGAAGGAGCTGGAGGAGCTAGGGTGGCAGGGGCCATCCCCTGCTGGGGATGTGCCAGACGCTGACGGGCATGAGCAGAGGCTCCGGCGGCGATTCCTTGACCTGCTGGAGCCGCTGGAGAGGAGGAAGAAGGAGCTGGAGACCGCCAAGGCCATGTACCAGCTTGGGCGGGATCTGGAGGATGAGACGGTGAGCATCTTTGCCGTGGCAGGGTCTGGTGTGGCAGGGGCAGCCAGGGGTGCTGCACGGCGCTCAGCGGGTGCTCTTGCTTGCAGCTATGGGTGCAGGAGCGGCTGCCACTGGCAAGGTCGACGGAGCACGGCACCGACCTCCCGAGCGTGCAGCGCCTGGCCAAGAGGAACGAGGTGAGCCCAGGCGCAGTGGTGGCACCCACCGCCCCAGCCGGTCCCTTGGGGCCACCCATCCCATGGGTAAGCCCCGCCGTGACTGCCCGCCCTGCCGGCAGACGCTGCAGAAGGAGCTGGCGGGACATGCCCCCCGCCTGGCCGAGGTGCTGAGCCGGGGCGAGGCAGCGGCGAGCGGCGACGAGCTGAGCCCGGAGCTGGAGGCGCGGGTGCGGGAGCTGCAGGGGCTGTGGGAGACGCTGCAGGCGGAGGCGGCTGCCCGGCACCGGCGCCTGCGGGAGGCCGGCGAGGCACAGCAATACTACCTGGATGCTGGCGAGGCTGAGACCTGGGTCAGCGAGCAGGAGCTCTTCATGGGAGCTGAGGAGAAGCCGAAGGTGAGGGGTGGCTCCGTGTGGTGCCCCCGTGTCTTGGGGGGGCTCTGTGCCGTGCCGTGCTCTGCCATGCTGGGACAGCCTGTGTCAACCCAGGCCGTGCCATGCTGTGCTGTTGAACATTGGCCTGTCCCATGCTGCCTCATGCCCTTACACACCATCGTGTGCCATGCTGTGCCGTTACACGGCATCCATCCCGTGCTGTGCCATTACGTGCCATCCTATGGCATGTCACGCCATGCCATTACATGCCGTGTTATGCTGTGCTATAACACAGTGCCCATCCCATGCTATGTCATGCTGTGCCATTACATGCCGTGCCGTGCCGTTATATGCCATTATAGGTCATCCCATGCCATGCCTTGTCATTACATGGCACCTTGTGCCATTACGGGGCACCCTGTGCTATGCCATGCTTGGCCATTGCAATCCATCCCATGCTATGCCATCACATGCCATCCCATCCTGTGCCAAGCCATGCCGTGCCGTGCCATGCCCTGCTGAGCTCGCCATTGCTCCCCGCTGCACCGGACGGGGGCAGGACGCGCCCGCAGGGTGGGCGCTGGGGCTGGACCCCGGTCCCCGTCCCACAGCCGTGCTGCGTGCTGATGGGCGCTGGTGTCCGCCATGCCGCAGGACGAGGAGAGCGGCTTGCTGATGCTGAAGAGACACGTCCGGCAGCAGCGCTCCATTGAGGACTACGGCCAAACCATCAAGGAGCTGGCAGGGAGGGCTCAGCAGCTGCTCTCTGCTGGCCACCCTGAGGGGTAGGTGCCACTGCCGTGTGTCCCCTGTCCCTCGGGGCAGCCCCGTACCCTCAGCACCGGGGGGGGGTGGGTGGTTCGGCTGGAGCTCCGGTGGCGTCAGCTCCGGCAGCATTGCCCCGGCTGCGTCAGGGAGGTGGTGGCAGAGGGAGGTGGTGGCAGAGGGACGTGGGGAGCGCAGAGCGGGTCCCTCCCCCAAAAAACCCCTGGTTGGCAACACGGAGGGGTCGGGGGCATCTTTTCCCGGGTGAGAACTGGGGTGTCTGTGTGCCGGGGCCGCGCAGGGAGCAGATCATCCGGCTGCAGGGCCAGGTGGACAAGCACTACGCGGGGCTGAAGGAGGCGGCCGAGGAGCGCCGCCGGCGCCTGGAGAACATGTCCCACCTCTTCCAGCTGAAGCGGGAGGTGGAGGACCTGGAGCAGTGGATCGCCGAGCGCGACGTGGTCGCCTCCTCCCAGGAGATGGGGCAGGACCTGGACCACGTCACGGTGAGGGTGCCGGTGCCGGGGCAGGCGTGGCGGTGCTGGCGTGTGGTTTTGGGGGGGGGCAAACTCGACTCTTCTTCTCCCCCGTGCAGCTCCTGCGGGAGAAGTTTCGAGAGTTTGCGCGGGAGACGGGCAACGTGGGGCAGGAACGCGTGGACCGGGTGAACCTGACCATCGAGGACCTTATTGATGCGGGGCACACGGAGGCGGCCACCATGGCTGAGTGGAAGGACGGACTGAACGAGAGCTGGGCCGACCTCCTGGAGCTGA
This sequence comes from Nipponia nippon, assembly GCF_047370975.1. Classification (NCBI taxonomy): domain Eukaryota; kingdom Metazoa; phylum Chordata; class Aves; order Pelecaniformes; family Threskiornithidae; genus Nipponia; species Nipponia nippon. Next base: position 1,594,116 of record NW_028262291.1, on the reverse strand, counting down.
TCGACACCCGCATGCAGCTCCTCGCCGCTTCCTACGACCTGCACAAATACTTCTACGATGGTGCTGAGCTGCTGGCCCTCATCGCCGCCCGGCGCCAGGAGCTGCCCCAGGACCTGGGCGAGGACGCCGGCACGGTGGAGGCTTTCCACCGCATGCACAGCGCCTTTGAACGCGACCTCCAGCTGCTGGAGACGCAGGTGAGGCTGCACCCCGGAGCCGGCAGGGATGCTCAGCGCTGTTGCCGCCGGCGCTCGGCATCCCCCACGCTCTCTGGCTCTGCAGGTGCAGCAGTTTCGGGAGACAGCAGCACGCCTGCAGACCGCCTACGCCGGGGAGAAGGCAGCCGGCATCCAGGAACAGGAGCAGGAGGTGGCACGGGCCCTGCGGGCACTGCTGGAGGCGTGCAGCGGGCGCCGGGCCCGGCTGGTGGACACAGCCGACAAGCATCGCTTCTTCGGCATGGCGCGGGACCTGCTCTCCTGGATGGAGAGCACCGTCCGGCAGATCGAGACGCAGGAGAAACCCAGGTATGGCTGTGCCTGGCAGGCACCGGGCGGTGTTTGCCGGGACCCAGCACCGATGCCACTGCTGATGCTGGCACCTCTCTGTCTCCAGGGATGTCTCCTCGGTGGAGCTGCTCATGAAGTACCACCAGGGCATCAGGGCCGAGGTGGACGCCCGGGGCAAGAGCTTCGCCACCTGCATCGAGCTGGGCAAGAAGCTGCTGCAGCGCAAGCACCAGGACTCGCCCGAGGTGAGGGCAGCCGGAGCCGGGGCGCGGCGCGGCGGGGACGGTGCCACCGGGGTCACCGTGTGACGATGTCCCCTTGCAGATCAAGGCGAAGCTGATGGAGCTGGTGGAGAAGAGGAAGGCCATGATGGAGACGTGGGAGCAGCGCTGGGACCGGCTACGGCTGCGTGAGTGGTCTGGCGGTGCTGGAGGGGACCGCGGCTCGGCTGGGGGGTGGTGGCGGCAGGGCGCTGAGCGCTGCCCGTCCCTGCCCGCAGTGCTGGAGGTGTGCCAGTTCTCCCGGGATGCCTCGGTGGCCGAGTCGTGGCTCATGGCGCAGGAGCCCTACCTGGCCAGCAGCGACTACGGGCAGACGGTGGACGCGGTGGAGAAGCTGCTCAAGCGGCACGAGGCTTTCGAGAAGTCCTCGGCCACCTGGGAGGAGCGCATCGCTGCCCTGAGGAAGCTGACGACGGTGAGGAAGGCTCAGGATGGGGCACAGCCGGTCCTGGCTCGCCTCTGCCTGCCCTGCCTCAGTTTTCCCACCCCATGTTCCTGGCAGCCCCTAATGCCTTCGCCCCTTTCCCCGGCAGCTGGAGCTCCTGGGCGGGCGGACGCTACGTGAGGGGCTGGCGCGGGATGGGGTGATGCACACCGAGGCTCCTGACTACCGCCTGGATCTGGACGGGGAGCTGGAGGCCGGGTAAGAGATGCTGGTGCCGTCCCCAGGCAGCTGCGGCAGCATCTTGGGCAGAGGCAGCCTGTGGCACCCGGCCAGCTCCTGGGCATCGTTTCCAGCATCCCTCTTCTCAAAGCATTAAGGGTTTTTTTAGCAATTTGCCCTTTGGGAGCAGTAAATCAACGCAGGTGAAGAGCAGCGGTGAAGGTCGAGCCCCGCCGTGCTGGGGTTTTATCCCTTGTCAGGGACAGGAGAGCGGCAGCCAGGCCCAGGTCCCTGCGGGACTGTGGCTGTGTTTTCCCAGCAAGCTGGCTGGGACGGGGATTTTGGGGGTGCCACGCTCTGCTGGGGATGCTGAGCAGGCTGCCTCCCTGCTGCAGGTCCGAGGAGGAAGAAGAGGAGCAGAAGAGGAAGGGCGCGAGCCCACGGGACGCCTCTCCGCCCGCCACCGATGGACCAGAGCTGGTCAGTTCTCGAGTTTAGCTTTCTCCTTCCCCGGCAGCAAAAAAGGTCTCCCCGCATGTCCCACAGGCTCCTGGCAGACCCCGTGACCGTGGCATGGCGACGGCTCCCCGCACCCCCAACCCTTGCCTTGTTCCTTGCCTTGAGTTGAATAAATGCTAAATGACCCCAAAAAGGCCGGGCAAGCACGCGGGTGCTGCACCTTCCCCTTCACCCCTTCGCGGCTCGGAGCACCCCTGCTTCCCCGTGAGCAGGCTCGGGCCAGCTGGCAGAGGCTGACACCCATGGGTGCCTGGGTGTCTGGGATGGGGGCAGCAGCCGGAGCTGGAGCGTCTGCCCTGGGGCAGGCAGATCCCGGCCACCACCCTCTGCTGTCGGCGAGGCAGCGTGTGTTCCGGGAGAAACCCACGGGGACACCGCACGGCCCCGGCCACGTGGCACCCGGCTTTCCAAGCACCCAGCCCTGGGAGCGGGGCTGGCTCTGACCCGGGACAGAGCGGACGTCGGGCAGAGCTGCCCACGGACACACAGCCACGGCGCTCCTGGCTGACCCCACAGCACGTGGCCCTTGGGGCGTCATCATCCCTTGGGCGTCGTCACCCCATGGGGATATCACCCCAGGGGGCATCGTCACCCCAAGAGACATCGTCACCCCAAGGGGCATCATCACCCCAAAAGACATCATCACTGTACGGGGCATCGTCACCCTGCAAGACGTTGTCACCCCATGGGGCATCGTCACCCCACGAGGCATCATTACCCCACACAGCATCATCACCCTGTGAGGCATCGTCACCCCACAGGGCATTGCCACCCTCAGGGCATCGTCACCCCATGTGCCAGCCACCTTGTGCTCGCTGCCAACCTGTGCTCCTCCTGCCTGCTCTGCCTGCTCGGGGACGGGATTGCTTTCTGCTTGCTCTGCCTGCTTGGGGACATGGGCATCTTCTGGCTCCTTGGGGACAAGATCACTTTTGCCTGCCTGGGGACAGGATCCCTGAGTACCTACTTGGGGACAAGATCATTTCTGCCTGCTTGAGGACACGGGCATCTTCTGGCTCCTCGGGGACAGGGTCTCCCTCTGCCTGCTTGGGGACACGGCCACTTTCGCCTGCTTGGGGATAGGAGCCTCCTCTGTTCGCTTGGGGACAAGACTGCTCGGGGACACAATCCTTCTCTGCCTGCCTGCTTGGGGACATGGTCACCTCCCGGCTGCCAGGGACAGTGTCCCTCCTCCTGTCCCTCTCAGTGGGACACACCGCAGGACCTCCACCTGCTCCCTATGGTGCTGGGGCCGTCCCTGGGTGCAGGAGGAGGGGACAGGCACCCCAGGATCACCGAGCCCCTCCCGTGGCACCCAGCTCTGGCCCTGGTCAGGCATCCCACTCGCCGGGCACCACGGCCCCAAAACAGACCCCGTCTGCCTGCTGGCATCCCCCACTGTCCCCAAGCCCCCTCAGCAGGGGACAACGCCGGGGTGGCTCCCAGGAGTGCCTGCCTGGCTCAGCTCAACATCGTTACCCCAAATCTGGAGGGCCCTGGCACCGCGCTGAGCCCAAGGTGCAGGTCCCAGGGCTGCACTGTGTCCCAGCCGCTCACTGGGGTCCTCCCAGTAGCCACCAGCTCCTGCATACCCGAGCTGGTGGGGTCACTGGCACCCAGAGCTGGGGGTGACCCACCCCTGGCTGGCGCCCACCATCAGGCCACTGGCCTGGGGACTGTGAGCCCCCGCTGGGGCCAGGGACCCATGTGCAGGGTGCCACCGTAGGAGGGGACGGGACCTCAGGATGTGGCTTTTGGTGGCAGGCGGTGACACCGTGGTATAACAGGGCTGTTGCTTTGCGGCAGCTGGCACAGACGACGGGTGATGAGGAGCCGCCGTCACCGAGCCCACGGCTGCCACGGGAGGAGCCGGAGGAGCCGGCCACGCTGCCGGCCCGCACCTGCAGCGTCCAGCTGGAGGGCTACCTCGGCCGCAAGCACGACCTGGAGGCGGCCACCAAACGGGCATCCAACCGGTAGGCGCGGCGGCGGTGGCAGCAGCGGGCGGTGCGGGCGTGCGCCGAGCTGACGGGACGGTGTGGCGGCAGGTCGTGGAGCACGCGGTACTGCGTGCTGCGGGGCGGCCAGCTCGCCTTCTTCAAGGATGCCAAGAGCCGGGCGCTGGGGCTGCCCTGCCATGGCGAGGAGCCCCTGGGGCTGCGGGACGCCCTCTGCGAGGTGGCCGCTGGCTACAAGAAGAAGAAGCACGTCTTCAAACTCAGGTGAGGCTCTGGCGTGGCACGGGGTGGCAGGGTATGGGGCGGCACACACCTCACCGGCACCCGCGTTCTGTCCCCAGGCTCAGCAATGGCAGCGAGTGGCTCTTCCATGGCAAGGATGAGGTGAGGGGCGTCCCGGGGAGACATGGGGTGGCCGGCGGTGTGAGGGGGACATGGCGGGGCTGGAGATGCCCAGGGGACAGAGGGGACCGGTGCCCAGGGGATGCATGGTGGCCGGTGGTGCCCAGAGGGACAGAGGGTGGCTGGTGGTTCCCAGGGGACACGGGGGACCAGTGGTGCCCAGGGGACACAGGGGTGGCTACAGACGTCCGGGGGGACAGAGGGTGGCCGGTGGGACACAGGGGACACCAGCAGCACCCAGGGGACATGGGGGTGGCCAGAGATGCCCAGGGGATACAAGGGGGGACCAGTAGTGCCTGGGGGACATGCAGGGTGACCTGTAGTGCCTAGTGGCACACAGGGTGGCTGGCACTGCCTGCGGGGCCATCAGGACGTGGTGGGCGGCTGGTGGTGGCCAGGGGGACATGGGTGGCTGGGGAAGACGTGGGGCAGCTGGCGTCACCCAGGGGAGACAGGGGGTGGCCGGGAAGGTGATGGGGGGCCAGGGGAGCCCCCCCCCCGAGCCCATGGCCGTGCCCGCAGGAGGAGCTGCAGGCCTGGCTGCAGGGGCTGAGCACAGCAATAACCGAGTGCCGGAGCAGCCGGGGGAAGGCGCAGAGCCTGCCCCTGCCCCTGCCCCCCGCCCCGGCGCCCCCCGAGCCTCCCCTACCCCGCAAGGACAAGGAGAAACGGTTCAGCTTCTTCCCAAAAAAGAAATAACTCCCTTGCCGGGGGGACCCGTCACGCCGGCGGTGCCCGCGGCCACGTGTGCATAGGGACCTGCGTGTGCGCGTACCCACACGTACAGCCGGGTCGATGGGGGCAGCTGCCGGGCTTCACGCGTGTGCGGGAGCCGCGCAGCCCCCGTCCGGGCAGGCGGAGACGCACCTCTCACCTCTGCGAGTGCACGCGTGGGCTCACGTCTGTGTATACATATAGCGGCACATACACGAGCGTGCACGCCCCGTGTGCGTTCAACACATGCCTGCGTGCACATGTATATATATTTGTATTTATATATATACATACGTTTCCATGCTTAAGGGTATGCACACACCTACATGGGTGAACACAGATGCATACGTACGCGCCCTGTGTGCACACGCATGTGCGTAGGGGCGTACGTGCCCCACGTGCAGCAGCCCTGCGCACACGCGTGTCCCTGCCTGCACACGTGTGCGCACGCGTGTCCCCGCATGCAGGCGCACCCACCCCCTCTGCGTGCACGGCCACGGGTGTGCATGTCCCCCACGCGTGTGTGCCCCCCCCCAGCACCCACACAGGGGGGCTGCCGTGGGTGCCCCCCCCCCCAAGCCATAACCCACCCCCCCCAGTGCGTGGGTGCAGAGGGGGCAGCCCTGGCCCCCGTGGGCACCAACCAAAGAGCGTCGGCGCGTGGGCACGGGGGGCACCGCTCGCCACCGCCCCTTCTCCCGCACACCCTCCCCCCCCGTGCCCTCGCCGGGCCAGGGGGGGACCCCTTGCACCCCCTGGCCAAGCCGAGCCGCCCCGGGGGGAATGCGCGGGCGACCAGAGAGGAACTTTTGGTTCAGTTTGGGTTTTTTTTTTCTAATAAAGATGTGAAAGCGAGCCGGGCGCAGTGCTGGGCGCCGGGGGGGTGCGGGGTGCCCCTGCGGGCTGGGGGGCCGCAGAGTGCTGGGCAGGTTGAGGGTCCCCAGCGTGCCCCTTCTCCCAAGCAACCTGGGGGTCCGTGGGGTGCTCCTTCTTCCAGGTAAGTTGAAGGTCCGCAGGGTGCTCCTTCTCCTGGGTGAGCTGGGGGCCATGGGTGCCCCTTCACCTGGACAGGTTGGGGGTCCCCAGCGTGCCCCTTCTCCTAAGCAACCTGGGGGTCCGTGGGGTGCCCCTTCTTCTAGGTAAGTTGAAGGTCTGCAGGGTGCTCCTTCCCCTGGGTGAGCTGGGGGTCCACGGGGTGCCCCTGCTCCCAGGCAACCTGGGGGTCTGTGGGATGCCCCCTCTCCTGGGCAGGCTGGGCTTCCATGGGGTGCCCCTTCTCCCAGGTAGGCTGGAGGTCCACAGGGTGCTCCTTTTCTCTGGTGAGCTGCGGGTCCACGGGGTGTCCCTTCTCCTGGGCAAGTTGGGGGTCCATGGGGTGCCCCTTCTCCCAGGTAGGCTGGAGGTCCACAGGGTGCTCCTTTTCTCTGGTGAGCTGCGGGTCCACGGGGTGTCCCTTCTCCTGGGCAAGTTGGGGGTCCATGGGGTGCCCCTTCTTCCAGGTAGGTTGGAGGTCCATGCAGTGTCCCTTCTCCTGGGCAGGTTGGGGTCCACGGGGTGCTCCTTCCCCTGGGGAAGGTGGGACGCCCCTTCTCCCTGTCATCCACCTAGCTGGCAGTATCAAGGGTCTGAAATTTCTGCCGCAGGTTCCTGACGAGGCCGTGGCGAGGGGGCTCGGGTGTGTCGGGGGGCTCAGGGCAGCGTCGCCGGTACTCCTCGGAGGCTTGGTAAGCTTTGCAGCGCTCCACCACCGCCTTCAAGCAGATCTTCTCCCGGGTGGTGGGCGAGCGGATCTGCACATAGGTGGGGGGCTCGGCGGGGGCCGGTAGCCGCTCCAGCACCAGCACCTGCTGCCCGGGGCCCAGGGGCGCCTCCGCCGCCACCCACAGTGCCCCGTCGCTGCCATGCCGTGCCGGCACTGGCCCGGGGGTGCTGGGCCCCCCACCCGCCTCGGCGCTGCGGCTCCGGCCGCTGCCCCGCTCCTTCTCGGCCGGCCGGCCACCCCGGCACGGCCCCTCGGGTGCCGAGCGGCTGCGGCTCACCAGCGGGGGCCGTGGGGCGCCGAAACGGGCACGAAGCTCCCGCACGTCGGGCCAGGCGAAGGGCTCAGCACTGCCGGGGCTCGGGGGGCTGCGGGGGACACCTGGGGAGGGCAACGCCGCCGGCCCCCTGCCCTGTGGTACAGCCACCGAGGGGGTGCTGGCACACGGGTCCCCTTCCTCTGGTTGCACCGGGATGCGTCGGGTACCAGCGCGGCGGCTCTTGATGCGGAGGCTGTACTGCCGCGCTAGCTGGTACACCTTGGTGCCGGGGTGCTGGGGGGTCAGTAGCAGCTGCGGCGGTGGCCCGACCGGTGGCCCCTCGCCCGCAGCACCCAGGTCATCCTCCTCCAGGATGAGCAGCGGCTCAGGGGGCTGCAGCCCGTTCTCCCGGCACGGCTCCTCCGGTGCTGCCTTGGGCCCCTCCGGCGCCGGCTGGGCAGGGGGCTCGGGGCTTGCTGGGGGCCGGGGGAGGCCATTGAGGCGGGAGACGGAGCTTCGCACCAGCCCCTTGGGGATGAAGGAGAGGCTCTCGCGGCGGCGGACGCTGAAGTCCACGTCCCGGTGCTCGGCGTGGCCGTAGTAGCTCTTGATCTTGTCGAGGAGCAGGCGGTCCCGGCTGGAGAGCAGTGACTCCCGGCGGGCTCCGGCAAGGGGCTCGGGCGAGGGGATGGTGCTGCGGGACCCCCCGGGCTCCCCAGCATCGAGCGGGGGGCCGCCGTCCAGGCTGAGGGCACTGCCGCTGCGGCTGGCCAGCCGTCCCGCCGGCCCCTCCAGCGCCAGGCTGCTGCGGCGGGAGAAGCTGCCGCCGCCGCCGAAGCGCTCGGCAATGACGCTGGCCTGGTCCAGCACCGAGGGTGGCAGGATGCTATCAGCGGCTCCATCTTCTTCTTCCTCCTCCTCCTCCTCACTGCTCAGCCCCTGCAAATCCTCTGCAGCGCGCTCCTGCTCCCCCTCCCCGCCAGGCAGCACCGGCACCGGGGTCCCCGCTGAGGACGGGGCTTCGGGTGCCCCCAGCCCCACGGGGTGCTCCGCGGTGCTGCCGGCCTGCGGAGAGGTGGGTGGGTGGGTGCTGGGTCCCCCGGGAGCCCAGGGTAGGGGCTGCAGGGCCGCACTGACCTTCTCGCAGCTCCCCGGCCCCCAGCTGCTCGGCCGTTTGGGTCCCTCTGGCACCGGTGGTTGCCCCCCAGCCTGGGCGAGAGTAAATGTGGGGTGTCATGGGCTGGGGGGGGACCCTCAAGCTGCTGCGAGCAGGACTGCTGCTGGAGGCGAGTCCTAGCCAAGCCATGGCTGAGGAGCCCGCAGCAGCCCCAGCAGCAACACAGGGTGCCCCAGGAAAGATTCAGAGTGCCCTGGGAGCAACACAGGGTGCCCCAGGAGTGATGTGGGGTGCCTTGGGAGCGATGCTGAGTGCCCTGGGTAGCAGGGCACACTGGTGGCCCTCCCTGGGGTTTAGGGGGGTGAAGTAGGTACCTGCTCCTCCTGGGGCTCCACTGGCAAGTCCCCGGCCCCAAGCAGCTCTTCCTGGCGGTCCTTGCCCAAAGCCTCCTCCTCCTCTTCCTCTTCCTCTTCTTCCTCCTCCACCACGTCCTCAGCCGCTGTCCAGGCTCTGGGGTGCTGGGGGGGCTCCCCCATCTCCAGGAGAGCCCCGTCGCTGCCAGCGTGCTACTCGGGGGTGAGCGCTGGGCTCAGTGCCCCGTGCCCCTCCAGCAAGCGGCGTGCTAGGGCTGGGGGGCACCGGGCACCCCAACCCACCCTGCGCCCCGGCCTTACCTTGAGCCCTGCCAGCCAGGAGAGAGAAACACGGAGGTTAGGGGGGGCAGCACCCAAAATTTCCCCCCCCCAGCCCCTGGCCCTCCTCCGCCCGCCCTGCCGGTGCCAGCGGCCATGCCGGCTCACCTTGCTCACCCAGCTGCCGCAGGATCTGCTTGGCGGGCTCTGCGGAGAGAAGCCGGGCATCCAAATTGGGCAACAGTAGCATCGTGCCCACGTCCCCCAGCCTGTCCCCAGCCCCGCCGGCATCCCCAGCCTGGCACCCAGCCTCCAGCCCCCCACCCCAGCTGGTGTCCCCCATCCCCACCGGCGTCCGCACCCGACTGCCTGCGCCCCATGTGCCCGTGCAGCTGGTCTGGCAGCGTCTCCGTGCGGTCCCGGTGCTCGAAGGGCTCTGCGGGGACAGGGACACCCGTCGGTGCCGGCACCTGGCGCCCACCGTCCCCACGGCCATCGGCGCAACCTGGCAGCAGCTTCACCCCAGGGAAGGGATGGCGGCAGCGGGGACATCAGGGATGCGCGGCTCTCACCGGACTGCCGGCGGCCCTGGCGCAGCTCGGCGGCGGTGTCACCCAGGGGCTGGCAGGACCAGCTCTTCTTCAGGTGCTCGGGGCTGCAGCGGGGCAGGCGCGGGGGGTCTGCGGGCACAGCGGGTGACACTGGGTGACGGGGAGGACACGCGAGGGCAGGGAGGGGACCATGGGGCGCTGGCGGCACTCACAGAACAAGTCCATCTCCAGGATGGCTTCTTTAGCCTGGGGCAGAGGGGAGATAGAGATGGGGGGTGAAGCTGGGGTGCAGCCGCCCCCCCTCGCCATGCGGGGGTGACCCCAGTGCCACCACGGTGCCTGTCCCGCTCTGCCCTCACCTTCTGGGGGATGATGGCATGGTGGTTCTCCAGGATCAGCCGCTTGATGTGGTGAGTCCACAGGCGCTTCTCCTCCACGCTTTTGGCCTGGGGGGGGGACAGGGAGGGTGGTGAGGCTGGGGGGGGGGTCCCTAGGGTGCCCCCCACCCTGTGCCCCCCCTACCTGCAGGCTGTGCTGCTGCTTGCCGTGTTTGTAGTGAGCCAGGCTGAAGCAAAGTGAGTCCCTCGTGCTCTCGATCAGCATCAGCGAGGAACACTGTGGGCAGAGGCCGTCAGCCCCCCAGGCATCCCCCTGGGCCCCCCATCCCTGGCACCACCCCGGGCTCCCCATCCCCTGCACCCCTCTAGTCGCCCATCGCCAGCACCCATCGGGCCCCCCCATCGCCAGCACCCACCGGGATGTGGCTCTTGTAGACGTAGTGATCACCGCGACGTTTGGTGATGAGGAGGGTCTTGTCGAAGAGGAAGACAGCGCGCTCGTGGCGCACCCGCTGCACCCGGAAGGTGCCCTCCAGCACCAGCTCCCCGTAGCTGGTCAGGTCCGGCCCCTTCCAGCCCAGCAGCAGTGACTGGATCTCCTGCGCGAGTCCGCGGGGACGGGTGCATCAGGTCACCTGCCGCCGCCGCGGTGGTGCCCGTCCGGTGCCACCTGCCACGCCGCCGGCGCTCACCTGCTGGCGGATGGCGTGTTCATGCTTGCGCTTCATGTCGTTGATGTACCAGGCGACGCAGGTCATGGTGTCGATGGCCTCCAGCACCACCTCGTAGTCGTCCCCCGACTTGTGCTCAAAGTGCTTGGCGATCTCCTGTTGGCAAAAGGTGCGGTGTTGGGGCAGCGCCAACGGGGCTGTGGTGCCCGGTGCCGGGGGTGTGCCATGCCGAGGGACCGGGCTGTGCCATGAGCCTGTGCTACGCTGGGTATGTGCACTGTGCCAGGGAAATGTGCCATGCCGGGTGCCTGTGTTGTGCCAGGGAACCAGGCTGTGCCAGGGAGATGTGCCGTGCTGGGTGTCTGCACCATGCCACGCCCCAAACTGTGCTAAGTGCCTGTGCCGTGCCATGAGCTCACACCGTGCCGGGTGCCCAGACTATGCTGGGTGCCCATGCAATGCCAGGAGACCAGGCTGTGCCAGGGAGATGTGCCGTGCTGAGTGACCATGCCATGCCATCCCCCAGACTGTGCCAAGTGCCTGTGCCGTGCCATGAGCTCACACCCTGCTGGGTGCCCAGGCTGTGCCAGGGAAATGTGCCACACCAGGCGCCCAGGCAGTGCCATGCTGGGCACCCATGCTGAGCTGGGTACCTGGACCGTGCCAGGGAACGTGCTGTGCCGGGTGCCCGGGCTGTGCCGGCTGCCTGCGCCACATCAGCTGCCTGAACCGTGCCAGGAACTCATGCTCCGCCACATCCCCGTGCCATGCCAGGCACCCAGACCATGCTGGGTGCCAGTACCCTGCCAGGTGCCCACGCCATGCCACATGCCCGCACCGCGCCAGGCGCCGGCTCACCTGGAGCAGCAGGTGGTACTTGAGGATCCTCTGGACAGGCTTGAGCAGGTAGGCACCGAGGGGCAGCGCGTGCCGCAGCCGCTCCTGGCACTCGCGGAGGAACCGAGCCTGCGGCTTGCTCCTCATGCACTCAGCCAGCGCTGCCACCGAGCTGCGGGCAGGGAGCGGGCTCAGCCCCCTGCCCGCCCCCCTGCCCGCCCGCGCCCTCCCCGACTCACCTGGGGTAGTTGTTGCAGTACTGGGTGTAGATGGCAAACTCCTGGCTCTGCGGGCAAGGGGAGAGCGCGGTGAGAGCCCGGCACGGCCCCCCGGTGCCCCCCCCGGTGCCCCCCGCCATGCCCATCCTTACCCGGGTGACGAAGCAGACGGCCACGGCCACGGGGTCGCTGGCGCAGCTCTCCAGGTTTTGCAGCAGGGTGCTGGGGGGGACAGAGGGGACAGGGTGACGGCAGCCCCCCACCAGCCGCGGGACGGGGTGGCACCGGCTGTGCCACGCCGGCGGCACCGGGAGCACCCACCTGCTGAGCTCGTAGATGTCCTCGATGTTGCCGAAAAGCGCGCTGACCTGCTCCGGCCGCAGCACCGGCTCCTCCGCATCGATGATCTTGCCCAGGTAACCCTGCCGGGCACCCACGGTTGGCGGTAGTGGCACCGGCGCAACCAACCAGGCCCCCAAAACCCCATCCGAGGGCTGTTGTCCCCCCGGCGCTCACCTCCACGATGCTGCGCAGGTCGCGGGCGTAGGTGCGCTCCGACTCCACGATCTCCAGCACCACCCGCCCCAGGTAGCTGGGCTCGGCCCCGGGGCCACCGAAAGGTGCCAGGGGGTGCCCGCCGCGGGCACCCGGCCACCCCCCGGGGGAAGCGTTGTTGTTGCTGTTGCGCAGCCCCTCAGCCCATGGCTCGGCCCCGCCGCCGGCCGGCTCCTCCATAGCGCGGCCGGGCTCCGGCACCGGGCTCAGGGCAGGGTGCTGCAGGCAGGTGGGCACCGGCATGCCGGCATCCCCTGGCACCGGCAGGGCACAGGGCGGGTCTGGGGGGGAGAGCGGTGTGGTTAGGGGGTGCAGACACCCCCCAAGGTCCAGGCAGCATTTGGGGCCAAGGGGGGCTCACACCCCCCTCACGGTGAAGAGCCCCTGGGGTTGACCTGACGGCCAAACCCTCCAGGGAGCAGGGTGCCAGCATCCCCCAACCCCCAAAATCCCCGGCTACGGCTCGGCCGAGGCAGGATACAGCCTGGCAGGATCCTGGCACAGCCCATCGAGGCCTCCCACCTGTGGAGGTCCCCAAATTCGGGGGTTCGCCCTGCCCTTACCCCAGAGCCGGGCAATGCGCCCCAGCAGCCGGGGGCCGTGCTCCCGGAGGAAGAGGTACCCCAGCGGAACCAGCGCCATCGCCGCGTTGAGCTCCCACCCGCCGGCACCCTGCGTCGGGGCCGTGCGTCACCGCCGCGCCCACGGGACACCTTCCCGGTGAGCTCAGCGCCGGCTCACCCTTCCGGACCAACGGTGCCACCGGCCGCTCCCCCACAGCACCGGGATCCTCCCGTGCCACCAAAACCGCTTGGTGCCGCCAACCCGGTTGGGGCACCCGAAAACTGGCCGCCGGCGGCAAGGTGTGCCAGAGCGGCAAGGGCTCGCCGACATGCTTTTTGGCAGAGGGACAGTTTGCGGCAGGGCACCGAGCCCGCTCACCCCAGCAGGCGGGTGGCCCTGGGGACGATGACCTTCAGCTGGGCCACGTGCTGGCGGTGGGGCCGCCCAAGCCCCCCGGCACTGGGGGTGCCGGCACCGAACCGGTCAGGCCGGTTCCTGCCAGCTCCTCCCTGCACCCGCCATGCCGCACGGCCTGGCTCCCGCCGCCGCCCTCCCCACAGCTTTCCCGCGCAAGCCAGGAGCACCCCAAAAACCCACCGCGGTGCCCCCCAAGCAGGGCCCAGCCCCACATCCCCAGGCTGTGCCGCAGCCCAGGTCCCCAGGTGCCGGCACGACTGGCTCTGCCGTGGGGCACCCCCTCGGCACCCCGGCTCTGGGGGATTTGGGGAGCAGCCCCCCCAAACCCCAAATCTTTCAGCCTTGCCCCAGCCCCATGGCCACCTCGTCCAGGGGGGACCCAGCCCCATGGCCACCCCGTACCACCAGGGACACCGGGGCCAAGAGTCCAACCCCCATCCCCACCCATGACCGGGTCCCTGCCAGGGGACAAGAGGGGACGCCTGGGTGGCACTGGGGTGCAGACAGGGGCACGGCTCACCCCCTGCCCGGCACAGGGGGACAGTGCCCCGGTACCCACGGGGGGTCCCCCACGTGATGCCCAGCCGGGGATTTGCGGCCACCACGGCTCGTCCCCAAAGGCCGCCCCCGGCCGCCCTAATCCGCTCAGCGCGCTGGGATTACGGCACCGGCCCCACGTCACAGGGACGGTGGCCACTCGCCTCGGCCCTCTGGCCACCGCCAGCCCGCCCCACCGGGCAGGGGGGGTTTATCCTCTTCCCCCCCAGCGCCCCCGCGGTGGGCACGCGGCCGGCCAGGGCCCCCGGGCTCCCGCCTGCCGCCTTGTCTGTGCGGGGATTAGCCCTGACCTTCACCCCCGGCGGGAAGGGCTGCTCCCCCCAACCCCCCCGAGCTGGGGGCTGCCGGAGGCCCTGGGCACCCCCAGCCCTGCTGTGGGGGCTGGGAGACCCCCCCCGGGTGCCGAACTGGATGGGGCCCCCGGGTGCTGCCGGCGGCACAGACGAGGACCCCGGGGGCTTCTGGCCGGCTCTGGCACGGTGGGTCCCCAAAACTCCCCAGCATGGGGAAACTGAGGCAGGGGCCGGGGCTGTGCCGAGCCGCCGGTGCCGGTGAGAGGAAGGTGGGATTTTCTCCCCACCACGGGATCGCCGGCCCCGTTGCACATTCCTGCACGGGAGACGGGGAGCGAGGCACGGCCCACGGTGCTTTCCCAGGGCCCTGGCACGGCACGGCACGCCGGGAGAGGAGAGGGCGGGCAGGCCGGGGGTGCCGGGCCGGGCAGCCGGCCGAGCGGGGCCGGAGGAGGGCCAGCCTCGTGGAGCCATATAAGGGAAGGCGGTTCACCATTTCCAAGCATTTTCCAGGATCCCAGCGGCCCTGGGAGCGGGGAAGGTCGCTGCCGGCTCCAGGCTCCAGCCCAGCTGCCATGGCTCGGCGCGGCCGCGGCCGTCGCTCCCGGCCCCGGCTGGCACCGCCGGTGCCCAGTGGGCACAAGCTGGGTGCTGGCACCCCTGCCCGCAGCATCGTGGTGCCGCAGGTGGTCCGGCACAACGGGGCCCCCCGTGCCACAGCAGAGTGACCCCACACCACGGCAGCAGTGATGCCGTGCCTGGGTGGGACCAGAGCTTGTGCTGGCGGTGCCGCACTCCCAGGACACGGCGGCATCGACTCCATGGGGCTGCCAAAGCCTCTTAGTGCCCGGCACCCGTGGCGTCCTGTGTGGCCGGCAGCCACCTAATCCCACCGGATGGGCACAGGGCACCCCCACCCCACACGCGGCTGGGGGTCCCGGTGCGGTACCCCCGTCCCAGCCCCCCAGCACACACCTGGGGGTCACCCCACACGCCGCAGCCTCTGTCCTGCACCCCTGGCTGGTCCCTGGGTCCCCCCCAGCCCCATGGCTGCCTGCCCCAGGCGTCTCCCAGCACCCCCAGGACCCGTGGTCCCCTGCCCTGCCCTGGGACCCACGACCCTGCCCCATGGCTCGCCAGGACCCTCCACCCCCACGCTCCCTCCAGCACCCATGGCTTCTGCCCCACTGGGACCCACGGCCCTGGGCACCCCGGGAACCCAGCGCTCCCGCCCCATGGGGACCCGCAGCTCCTGCCCCACCGAGACACATGGCGCTGGCCCCACCAGCACCCGCAGTGCTGGGCACCCAGGGACCCACAGCTCCCTGTCCCACTGCCGCCCACAGCACCGGGCACTCTGGGCCCCACAGCTCCCTGTCCCACCAGGACCCATGGATCCTGCTTCATGGGGATGCAACGGCTCCCGCCCCACCAGGACCCACGGATCCTGCTCCACCGGGACACAACAGCTCCCGCCCCACCGGGACCCACGGATCCTGCTCCACCGGGACACAACGGCTCCCGCCCCGCTGGCACCCACGGCGCTGGGCACCCCCGTGACCCACAGCGCCCGCTCCACCGGCACCCACGGCTCCCACGCCACCACCCACCCACGGTGCTGGCCACCCCCGGGGACCCCCATCTCCCGCCCCACCGCGGTCCCACGGCTCCTACTCCACCGGGACCGACATCTCCCACCCCGCGGGGACCCCCGGCTCCCTCCCCACCGGGGACCCCGACCGCCGCTCACGCCGCCTCCCGTTCCCGCCGGCGCGCCCCGTCGCCGCGCGCCCCCGTTCCCGCCGGCGCGCCGCGCTCACCGCGCCTCGCCGCCGCCGCCGTTGCCGCCGCCCCGGCCCGGCCCGGCCGTGCCCGCAGGAAGCGGCGGGAGAAGCCCCGGGGGCGGGGACTGCGGCCGCCCCGCCCGGGCCGCTCCGGCATCGCCCCGGCCCCCGCCCGATCCCGGACGCCGTCCCGGACACGGTCCCGCAACAAGGCCGGGAGCCGTCCCGGTGCAGTCCCGGTGCAGTCCCGGTACGGTTCTGGCACTGTCCCGGCTTGCACCGAGACACGGCGTGGGGGGAGCCCGCACCCACCGGGGCTCCCCACGGGGATGTGGGCACCCTGCGGGGTCCCTGCGCCGGCCACGGGCACCGCCGGCTCCCCGCCCGAGGGAGAACGGGGACCCCGTGGGGTCCCATCCCCAGGGGACGCGGGCACCCGTGGGCTCCCTGCCCCGTGGGGCGGCTGCCGCTGGCCACGGGGCCACCACCGCCACGGGGCCGATGTGGGGCACCGTGAGTGGGACCCCACCGTGGGGCCGGGGCAGCGCGGGTGCCCACGGGCAGGGGTGCACCCAGCGTGTCCCCGCCGTCACCACGTCTGCCCCTTCCCTCGCCTGCGCCCAGCTCGGCCCCGGCACAGCACTGCCTCCCTGCCACGTCTGCCACCCCGCGAGCCCCGAAAGCCGCCGGCTCCCCGTGGGTCCCACTGCGCCCCGGGGTGCTCCGAGCCCCCCAGATAACGCAGGAGCCCCCGGCCCACGCGCGGCACCCCGGTGCCCCGTGGCACCTGCCGCCGCCAGAATGGGGCCATTCTGCAGGCGGGCGGCCAGGCGCCTTGTGCCGCCGGCGCTGGGCTCCAGCTCAAAGGCAGGATTGTTCGGGGCCGGCTGCCCCCGGCGCGGCGTGCCCAGCCGGGCCCCCGGCGCACGGCATCACACGCGGCATCACCGGGTCAGTGGGGCTGAGGGGTCCCCGCCGCCCTCGCCGGCACGCCGACACGTGCTCCGCCAGTGGCCGGGCCATGGTGTGCCCGGCACATGCCGCACCGTGGCCAGGGCACGGCCGGGCAGGCGGCCGCTGGGTCCTTCGCCGGGCCGAGGCGCAGGGGACAGGCGGGTGCCGGAGGCCGGCACGGTGGGTGCCGGCGGTGCGGTGCCCGGCCGGGCGGGCGTGGGAAGGTGGCGTCTGGGCACGGCTGCTGGCGGTGCAGGCGGCAGCACCCAATGCGGGCCGGGGCGGTGGGTGCTGCCTGGGGGGGACATGGGGCTGCTCAGGTGCCCCTGACCCGGACCCTGGCCTGGGCCCCGGGGCCCTGCCCCTCTCCCCATGCAGCCTCCCCAGATCCCCTCCCTCTCCCCAGACCCCCTCTCCCCAGACCCTCTCCCCAAATCCCCTCCCCAAACCCCCTCCCCAAACAACCCTCCCCAAACCCCTCTCCCCAATCCCCCCAACCCTTCCTCTCTCCCCAAACCCCTCTCCCCAAATCCCCCATCCCCAAATCCCCCTCCCAATCCCCCCTCCCCTCTCCCCAAATCCCCCCTCCCCAAATCCTCCTCCCCTCCCCAAACCCTCTCCCCTTCCTCCTTCCCCTCCTCTCTCCCCAAATCCCCCTCCCCTCCCCAAATCCCCCCTCCCCAAATCCCCTCTCCCCTCCCCAAACACCCCTCCCCAATCCCCCCTCCCCGCCCCAAATCCCCCCTCCCCAATCCCCCTCCCCCTCCCCAAATCCCCCCTCCCCTCCCCAAACCCCCCTCTCCAAATCCCCCCTCCCCTCTCCCCAAATCCCCCCCAACCCCCCTCCCCAATCTCCCTCCCCTCTCCCCAAATCCCCCCTCCCCTCCCCAATCCCCCCTCTCCAAATCCCCCCTCCCCTCTGCCCAAATCCCCCCTCCCCTCCCCAGGCCCCTTCCCACCTCTTGCCCCCCTCCGCCCGCCCACCAGGGGGCGCTGCAGCACTCACCCCCCCAAGCCCCGCCCCTCCCCGTCACCCCCCGCGCCTCCCTTTCCCGTGATGCCCCGCGCGGGCGAGGCGGGAAGGCGGGCGGCCAAGATGGCGGCGGGGTTGGCGGAGAGGAGCTGCCTGGAGCTCAACGCGGCGGCTCGGGGCCCACCGCGACGGCCTCGGGAAGTGGTTTTTAACCCGCCGGGAACGGCTCCGCTTCCCGTAGGTCGCTACGGGGACAGCGCCGGTGGTTTCTGTTACCAGGAGAGCGCGCAGCTCGCTGCCGCCACAAGGAACCGCTTCGTGCGGTGGTGAGTGCGGGCCCTGGGTCGGGCTCAGTCGCCGAGGGGGGCCGCCCCCGGGCCCGGTTGATTCCCCCCCTGCTCCGACCCGCCTCTCCCCGCCTCGCTGCGCCCACCCTCCTCACACCTTCCCCGGTCTCTTCCCTCAGGACCACATCGGGAGACACTGTGGAGCTGGTGGAAGAATCTCTGGACGTCAACCTGCTGAACAATGCCGTCCGCTTCCGCATCCAAGGTTGTCCGTTTTTACCGGGTGGCGTACATCTCTGCGAAGTGCAGAGCCACTTGGTCGTCTTGCTGATCACCGCGCAGACGGTGCATCGCTTGCTCCTGCCGCATCCCGCCCGCATGTACCGCAGCGTGAGTACCAGGGTGGCCCGCTCCATGCTGGCAGAAAAGGACCTAGGGGTGTTGGTCGCTGAACGCGAGCCAGCAGTGTGCCCAGGTGGCCAAGAAGGCCACTAGCACCCTGGCTTGTATCAGGAATAGTGTGGCCAGCAGGACTGGGACAGTGATCATCTCCCTGTGCTGGGCACTGGTGAGGCCGCCCCTCGAGTGCTGTGCTCGGCGCTGGGCCCCTCACCCCACGAAGGCCATGGAGGGGCTGGAGCGTGGCCAGAGCAGGGCAGCGAGGCTGGGGCAGGGGCTGGAGCCCAAGGCTGGGGAGGAGCGGCTGGGGGAGCTGGGGGGGCTCAGCCTGGAGAAGAGGAGGCTGAGGGGAGCCCTCATCGCTCTCTGCAACTGCCTGAAAGGAGGCTGGAGCCGGGGGGGGTCGGTCTCTTCTCCCCAGGAACAAGCAATGGGACAAGAGGGAACGGCCTCAAGCTGCGCCAGGGCAGGTTTGGGTTGGATATTAGGAAAAATTCCTTCACTGCAAGGGCTGTCAGGCCCTGGCCCAGGCTGCCCAGTGGTGGAGTCCCCATCCCTGGGGGTATTTAAAAGCCGGGGAGATGTGGTGCTCGAGGACATGGTTTAGTCGTGGCCTTGGCAGTGCTGGGTTAACGGTTGGACTCGATCATCTTAAGGGTCTTTTCCAACCTAAACGATTCTGTGATTCTATGCCTGTGTCAGCCACCTGCCTCACTCCTGCCCATCAAGAGCCCTCAGCGAAGCCGCTAAGTGCGTTGCAAAACAGCAAAGGCCTCGGTGTGCTTCTCAGCGTCGGCACAAAGCGCTGCATCCCACCTGTACTGCTTTTGGCCGCGACAGAATTGATTTTGGCTGGGACAGTTAATTTTCATCATACCAGCTTGTGTGGTGCCATGTTTTGGGTTTGTGATGAAAACAGTGTTGATAACACGCTAATAATTTAGCTTTTGTTAAATTTTAGTGTTTATGCAGCCTTGAGGCCTCCTCTGTTTCTCTCTCTGCCCCCACGTGAACAGATTTCGGGGTGTGCAGTGATTTGGGAGGGGGCACAGCCGGGCAGATGACCCGAACTAATCGAAGTGCTGTGCTTGCTGTATAACATCATGGTTGGCAATAAGAGGGAAAAGAGGGTGTTTTTGGGGGGTTAGCCATCTTTTGCTCAGGAACTGGCTGTGTGTCCATCTGCCCAGCCTTTGTGTCCCTTGTTTTGTTTTCTTCTCTCTTCTTCTCCTTGTCCTTCGTTATTAAGCAATTATTTTATTTTTTCAATCTGGAACCCCAGATTTTCTTGCTTTTATTCTTCCTTTCCTCTTCCCCCATCCCGCTCGGGGAGGGGGAGAGTGAGCGTGTGGCTGTGGGCTGCTTCGCTGCCCAGCGGGATTAACCCCCAATGCTGCCCTGTCGCGGGGCTCCACGCAAACCCCTGTCACCACTGTCGTGCCTGTGTCGCATGGGCTGGCTGTAGAAACACTGGAGGTGAGCTACTGGTGGGTAGGAAGCTCGGCTTTTCCTGAGCCCTTTCCAGTTGGGCTGGATTTTTTTTTTCCCTGCCCAGCAGACCGTATACTGGTTTTGGCTGGGATGGAGCTGGTTTTCTTCGCAGCAGCTTATGTGGTGCTGTGCGGTGGATTGCTGACCAAAGCAGAGCTGGGAACGTGCTGCCGCTTGAGCTGTCGCTGCGCAGTGCGTGCACAGCGTCGGGGGGCTTCTCTGTTCCTCGCTCTGCTCCCCAAATGAGCTGGCTGGGGTGGGCGGGAGGCTGGGAAGGGAGACAGCCGCGACAGGGAGGGGACAGTCCCTGTGCCGTGACACCGTGTTCAGCGACACAGGGCAGGGGATTGGGACAGGTGACCGTTGCTTGGGGGCTGGCGGGCCATCAGGCTGCTCGGAGGTGGTGAGGGATCGCCTTGGCATCTCTTGGCTTGGTTTTATTTTATTCTTCCTCTTTCCTTCGCTTGTTAAACCATCTTTATCTTGACCCACGAGTTTTTGCTGCTCTTATTCTCCCGTGCCCTGCTGAGGCCTGCGGTGATAGTGACCTGCCAGCTGGGTCAGTCCACCACGACCGATCCATTTCACAGTGCTGCGGTGGGGATTTGTACCCTGGACTGGAACCTTCCCGTCTTTCCGGAGCCCGTCAGGCTCTCCTGAGTTTTCTGGAAGCCTCTGCACTTTAGTTTCTTACTCTCCAAACTTTTCTAATTCAATTTCTTTATAGATGGTATAAACTGCTAAACTCCAAGTCCTCCGATTCTTGGCCAGGTACAGCAGGTGTGTTCATCAGTGTGGGGTAGTTCTTTATGTGAAAGTGAAAACGGCTGGGGAAAAAAGTCGGATAGGAAAAGCAAGCTGGAAATCTCTCGCTTTGTTTGGAGCTGGATGTGCTCAGACCCCATGCGGGGCAGGCAGAGGCCCTAGGCGTCAGACTGGCAGCGTTTGCCCCAAAGCTGAGGGTGTTTCAGATGTGTGAATGGGGCTCCGATTTCGATGAAAGTCGGTGACGTAACCTGAAATGAGGCTCGGAGGTTGGAGGCGGCTCTGCCGGCGGTCCTGGGGCCCGGCCTTGTGACAATGGGGACAACGTACCCTGTGGAGGTGGGGACTGAGTCCTTCAGAGGGAGGCCTGGCTGTGTTTGTAACCTGCCCTCTGTACACGGCAAGGTACAGAATCTTTATTTCATGTGGAAGATGGATCTTACGCACAATTTACATCACATTTACCCCTTTGCTGTGACTTAGTCTCACATGTCTGCTTCTGGTGTCTTGTCAGGTCCCTTTCCTCTCTTGGAGAGCTTATCTCTTGCTTTCGGAGTTCCAGATGGCTTTCCCAAGGGATGACGCTGTGGTATTGCAGAGCTGCTGTTTGAGGGACTCGTTACCAGCATTTTGCTATGAGCGATCTTGAAGCAGCGGATGGACCGTGGGACTCCTTTGGGGGAGTTACAGTATGTGAAGGAGAGAGCAAGCAAGCAAGCAAGAGTTCTGCTAGAAAATGGCAGGTTTTGAAGTCCCTTTTGTATCTGCTCGTAAAGAGCAGTGGTCGTGGGCTAGCGGTGAGGGAAACAGGAGTGGTAGTGGTGAGAGTTCTTAGCGGAAAAATTCTTTTTATCGAGTAGCAGCATTGCAGTTGCCATTCCACAGGTGTCTGGTTGTTTTTTCTGTGCCTTGTGTACATGTGCACAGGGTTTGTACTCTCTGCCGTTTCCCTCCTGCAGGAGCTGATAACGGAGAGCCAAATGCAGTCCGTGTTTACAGATATCGGCAAAATCAACTTCAGAGAGCCTTCGAATTACTACGTGATTCCCAGCGTGCCAGGCCTGGCGTCTAATTCTGTCGCCTCAGTGGCGTGGCTTAGCAGCGAGGGGGAGGCTCTCTTCGCTCTGCCCTCTGCTTTGGGAGGGATCTTCGTCCTTAAGCTGCCTCCTCACGACGTGCCTGGTAAGGAGCAGGAACAGGCTGCCTCCTCGCATCCACCTCTGCGAAACGCCGCTGCGTGTGGCATCCCCTCTCCTAGCTTTGAACTTTGCTTGAGTTTGATTTTTGGCCCGTGTCGTGTAAATTCACTCCGCGCACACAAAAGCTCTTTTACATCATGCCTGTGACGCCCCTTGCTGGTGGCAGTCAATGTTTCGCTAACAAGCACTCCATATATTTCTTAATATCGCTTTTATTTTGAAAGGAACGGTTTCAGTTGTGGAATTGAAACAGAGCTCAGTGATGCAGCGTTTCCTTACCGGTTGGATGCCAACTGCCATCAGGTTAGTGTCTGGTGATGAATAAGTGGAACTCATTTTGTCTTTTTTGATTCCCTCACCTAGAGTTTCTAGCTGAAGTCAAAGACAGGCAAGTCAGCATCTATAAATACTCTGCCAAAAAAGTTAACTGGGTCACAGGACCTATCGCAGTACGGAAGCTGGGACTTGTACGCTGGATTAGTTCATCTTAATGGGGTCCTGCTGATTCTGCGTGTCTGTGTCTACAAATATGTTATATCTAGTAATTGGCCTCTGAGGATTTGCCCAGGATGTGGCTTGCAGCCAGCGCAGCTTAAGGATTACAACAGTTGTACGCTCTTGCCCTTGTTCTGAAATGTCAGGCTTGTTCCTGACCGGCAGAGGTTACGTGTGGGTGACACGGCTGCTCTGTGTGCAGACTGGGCTCGGTGTTGGGTTGTAATCGTTACGGTATCATAGAGCGCACAACCGAATTCTAGGCCCTGTTATTTGGAAACGGGAGCGAGTCCCCTGACGCCCTGAAGGACTTTGACCATCACCGGTGCATTGTTTGGGGCTGCTGGGATCCTTGCTGCCCTCTGGATCCTTCGTCCGCATTCTGCGAGCACTAGGCTGGGGAAGCCGGGGATGTGCTTCGGCTCTGCCAAAGCGGGTGAAAAAACTGGGTGTTACCGGTGCAGTGGGCTCCTCTGCGCCCTGGACGCTGATCCACACAGTCCTGAAATGCTGCTCTCTCCTCCTGCTCTCACACCACCGATTTATTTGTTTTTAAACACAGTGTGATAGAAACCCTGTGCCTTGGATCTACGCGCTAGCCTTGATTTTCTTTTAAGCTGTTGAAATAAACTCTGTATTTTCAGAGGTGACTGCGGCCCATCGGACCTGCCCATCAGCCTCTCTGTTCACTGCCTAGATCACGATGCCTTTCTCTTTGCTCTCTGCCAGGACCATAAACTTCGGATGTGGTCCTATAAGGTGAGCGGGGCCTGCGTTCGGGGGAGTAGCGTCTTCCGTCGCTGCTCGGGTGATAGCCTGAGGCTTAAGAAACGAAGGCTGAGTGGTTGGCGTAGTTTTGATCTGCCGTTAAATTGTCGCTCGGTCAACTTCTACACGCTGGGATTCAGGGCGATTTGCGAAAATTGTTGTGGCGTGTGTTCGTAGCCGCGTTTGGAAAGTGGGCGGTGGGTTGTCCCTTGCGGCAAAGCCTTGTGCGTAGGGTAAGAGGCTGCATTAAGTTATTTACAAATGCACTGGAGCGTTTCGGAAGGCAGGCAGGAGCTCTTCAAGGGCCGAGGAGGCACACCAAATAGATTTTCTACTGCTTTAGCGGTAATAAGAGCATCTTTGTAACACAGCTCTTTGTCAACAAGAAGTTAATAAAAGCATCTGCTCGCTGCATGCCACTTGCTCCAAATATCAGTGCCGAAGCCAACCGACCAGCGCAACTGCTTTCACGGCTCATCTGCACTGGAATGCGTGCGTTACGGGAGGGAGGGGAGGCTTTATCGTACGTGCCTGGGCTCCGAAAGCCCACGTGCTCGGAGGGAGAGGGCACGGGTGAGATGGGGAAAGCTAAACGGTGGCTCGGGTACACACACGGATGCCTTACGTGCATCCTTCAGAGGAAGATCTGGGCAGACGTTGGCCAGAAGGGGAAGGATGAGGGAGAAGGGCAGTTTCTCAGCCCTGAGTCTTTCCTGTGCTACTTTCCTGACGCCTTTATTTTTCCGTAGGATCAAATGTGCCTGATGGTTGCAGATCTGCTGGAGTTCATGCCGGTCAGCAGGGACCTGCGGCTTGCAGCTGGGACTGGGCACCGACTGCGACTGGCCTTCTCCCAGTCCCTGGGGCTTTACCTCGGCGTGTATATGCACGCGCCCAAGCGAGGGCAGGTATGGAGTGACGGGGCTTCCTCACCGTGAGCGCATCTTTCTTGGGCTGCACGGAAAATATGTCGTTCCTCCTTGGATTTGGGTCTTTAAGGCAAGAAATAGGGAGAAGTTTCATGTCTGACCCTCTGGAGAGAGCAGTACTTTCCGAATAAACAAACATTTTATTCTGAGCACTGCAAGATACATGTATGTGCTCTTGCCTTGGGAGCGGAACTCCCTGTGTGACTAAGCTGAGCTGTGAGTGCTCATTCGCTTGTTCGCCTCCTGTCCCGGTAGGATCCTGAAAGCACGTATGTGCCGTGGGAAAAGAAAAGGTCCAAAAGGAGCTAAAACCATGGAAATACTGATAGTATACTTATGTCGGGCTCCTGGGAGCACGCAGACGCATTGCTGCGCGTTGCCAAACGTTGACTTCTGTAGAACTTCTGCTTCTTGCAGTGAATAATAAATTTAGCAGGACAGGAATGACGGCACAGAGTAGTCTCATCTGTTGGACAGCTTACGCTTTCCGTTCTCCAGGGGATTCACATGTGGAGTAGGAGCGGGTATCGTGACTTCCGCTGTCCCGCCAGCGCTCTGCTTGCTCTGGTGAGAACACGCGGAGCTTGGTTTGCAGCGAGTGGCCTGAGGATTCAGGCCTTAGTCTCCTTACTTTCCCACATCGTGTTGTCACTAGCAGTGCCCGGCAGTGTTGTTTTTACCATTTTTCTAGTTTAGTTTTTCAAAAGGCAACTAGAAATCCTTCAGGTTCAGGCAGAGACGAGTGTCCTTGCTGGGAAGGCTGAAGTCAGCGGTGTCAGTACGTGGCGCGGAGGGTCAGCTTGGCAGGGTCTGTGGCTGGCGGTGTGCGGCGTGCTCAGCTCGGCCCTCA
Source organism: Nipponia nippon (assembly GCF_047370975.1). NCBI lineage: Eukaryota > Metazoa > Chordata > Aves > Pelecaniformes > Threskiornithidae > Nipponia > Nipponia nippon. The sequence goes on along the minus strand of NW_028262291.1, from coordinate 1,569,466 downwards.
GGGGTCTGGTGACTGCGGCATCAGCCAAGGAGAGGGACCGGAGAGACGAGCTTCCCCGCGACGTGCTGGCTATTGGCTTAGCAAATAGTGGTCCTTTAGCAAACGACTGACCAGATGTGTTTGTAGTTCTGTGTCTTCCAGCTGGTGAGCACCGAGAGCAACCGCTACAGCCTTGACCACATATCCTCCCTCTTCTCCTCGCAGGTGAGCGCTGGGGCCCGGCTCCCCAGGAGGCACTGAGACAAGAGGGAGGGGTGCTTACGGAGAGATCAGAAGCCCGGACTTGGGGATTTAACTGTGAATAAGGAATTCTTTCCAAAACGTGGTTAAATGATACCAGGGAATGTTTTGCTGCTGTTAACTACGCACGTCTCTCTGCTGTACTTGAATTTATGATAAGAAGGTAAATATGTGCTCTCTCCTAGGAGACTCTCATTGACTTTGCCTTAACCTCAGCTGAGATCTGGGCGCTGTGGCACAACGAAGAGAACCAAACCGTTGTGAAATACATCAACTTTGAGCAGTGAGTTTCTGCACTGAATCGCTAGCGTTGATGGCCTCGCGGGGGCGGGGGGTGGTGGGGGGGGGTGTAGCTGCAGGAGCAGCTCCCAGGTGCTGCTCGTTAAAAGCACCAGTCGAACTCCTCGACTTGATTCCTGTCCTGCTTTGCTGACTGAAGTGTGTGGAGATGCAGCGGTTCCCAGTTCTGCCTATCGTGGTGTTCGTGTCACGTGCACAACTGTGTCTTCCTGCAGTGCAGATTACATGGATTTTTTTTTGGTTTTTTTTGGTTCTGCTTTTTAATAAAGCTACAGCCGAGCTGCAGGAATCTGAAAAATGTAAAAAGCCGGGCGGCAGGCGTGCTGGGAGTGGAGTCTGCTGGGAGCGTGTCAGAGGGAGGGCTGCACTTCACTAGCAGCTCCTTTAAAACATAACTGGCTGGTCTCTTCCAAGAAGGATGTTTTGAGGAGACCGGTGATGTGAAAGCATCTATCTTTACAAAGCTGAGAGGGCAGACTTGGTGCAGAACCAGACCAGGGAGTCAAATTCTGGGTAAAAAATGCTGTGAGTGTGCAGGTTTAGGCAGAAGAATCTACCGGTCGGTCTGAGAGAGAGTTGCTTGGTGAGCAGGTGCGGTGGGGAGAATGTTGATTTAAGTGAAGGAATCCAACCTGTTCTGTTAGGTCAGGGCTGGGGATGCCGCCGTTGCGCTCTGCTGTCACTTGTCCCCAGTCAAAGCTCCTCTGTTAGCAGATCCAAGGGGCCGTGGTTGCTGTAAAGTCTGTGATCGCCGGTGAAAGGGACGGGTTGGGTTCAGGTGGCTGCTCCCGGGCGCGCTGCGTTGGCGCATTGCAATGCAAAACTGATTCTGGTTTTATTTTCCTTCCAGAAATGTCGCGGGCCAGTGGAACCAGGTCTTTGTGCAGCCGCTGCCTGAAGAGGAAGTGACGGTTCGCCACGATCAGGACCCCAGGGTGAGCCGACTATAAAATAGCAACGAGAAGTAATGAAACTTCTCTGCCCAAGAGGATACTGTTAAGACAGTTCAAGTGAACAAATTATATTGATACAGTCTTAAAATTACTCCAAATTAAAGGGGACAAGCCTTAGCCTCTATTACCACAGCATTAAAGCACTAAGAATGGTTATGAAACCAGAAGTTGAGAGATGAGGAGGATTTCGAGTCAGTCAAGAGAGAGCATTGAGACGAGACGTGAATAAACAAGACCTGGAGTGTGCGGGAAGCAGCGTCGATCACGGGAGCTGCAAAGGGGTTGGAAGGGAGAGGTTGGAGCAGGGTGTGGGTGTGAACTGAAGGCGGGAAGAAATGCAGATCCAGGGGATGAGCTTGAGAATGGGAGGAAGGACCAGAAGCAGTGTCTTCAATGCTCTCCTCCTGACACGTGTGCTTCCTTAAATTGCTGTCTTGTTCTCTTTGCAGGAAACCTACCTGGAGTATCTCTTTACGCCTGGCCGGTTCACAAACGCAGCTATCCAGAAGGCTTTACAGGTTAGTGAGAGGGCATTTGGTGCGCTCGCTGTTCAGCTCCTCCTTCCTGGCCGTCTAGAAGTGAGGCAACAGGATTCCTTGGGGCTTTTGGCGGGCATCAGTTTGCATTTGTTGGTTTGTAGACCTGTCAGTAGTCGCTGAAGCAAGTTAGCCGCTGTTGCGCCATGCTTCAGCCACTGTGTGCTGACGGCGGGAGGCAGAACGTGGTTTCCAGAAGATGTTTTCTCTTAGGACAGCAGCTTGCTGAGCTTGCTTTTCATTGCCTGCTGCTTTAGCCAGGTGAGCGGAGACTCTCAGCCCGCTGTAGTGCTGTTTCTCAGAATATATCCGCTCAGTCCTGGCTCCTCTAGGACTGTTAAGGGCAGAGCAAGGCAACACGCGATGCCTTTTCAGGAAAAATGGAAAAGCCAAACTTCCGCTACTCTTGAGCGTTTTGATTCTTTGTGCTGTGACCTTATGGAGGCCTATAGCAAGGCACAAGAGAGAGCTGCTGCGAGGGTGTGCAGCGCTTCTTTCCTTACATCCCAGCGCACTGCCTGCCAGGAGGCTTCCTCCTTTTCCACGGGAAGAGTGAAGCTGGCTGTGCGTCCATGTACCCCACGTTTAGCAGCCAGCTGTGTTTTTTAATATTTCCATCCCGCGAAGCGCTGGCTGATGCTTTCATGTTTGCTTTACGTCACTCAATGCTGCTTGAACCTCAGGGAGACAGCTCTCTTCCTTTAAAGTAAAAGTTTACTGTGCTGCTTTTCAGATCTTTTCTCAAGGAACTGAGAGATACATGGATCTGACGTGGGATGAGTTAAAAAAGGAGGTTACCTTAGCCGTGGAAAGCGAGGTGAGATTTTGTTTTTTTTTTTTTCCCCACCAGATTTTTTCTTCTTACACCCGTTGTATGCAGTACTGCGATGGTTCGGTGAAGTTAAATGAGGTGCAAAGTGACCCCAGGCCTTGTTTTGTCTTTTGTCTCTCCAAAGGAGTTATGTGACTTTTAAAAAAAAGTACAAATCTTCATCCTTCCTGCCTGGCTTTTCCACTCCCTGTTCTTTTTTGAAGTCTTTTCTTCCTTCTTGGTGTTCTGCTGTCTCTGCTCCCTGGGTGCCCTTTGCATGGCCTGTGCTTTGCTGGTCGCACATAGTGTGCCGCCCATTCTTGGCTCCCAGGGCGTGGGTGCTGGCCACCACCACACAGAGCTATTGCTCATAATTCTGGACACCAGAAGATAATCTGCTTAGGGGACCTAGCTGAAGGATCAGCTGGCTGTCCTTTTGGGCCTGAATTTCCCCCATTTTATCCTGTTTCTCCAGGCTTTACTCTGATATGCCTGATTCTCTAAGCCAGCAGTCCTTCCACCTGCAGCTCATCCTTGAGGCTGCTTAGACTATTGCTAGGAAGTTCACAAAAGGCGGTTTTGTATCCTCTACAGCAACCTTCATGCATGATGTTTTTAGAGAGATCTGCAGTGCTGCCCTTTTTCTTGATATCTTTGGTGCTTCTTTACCTACGGTTGTATAGAAACGGTTCTTGTGGGCTTTGTTCCCCTTGATGTTTGCTGTGGGTGATTCACTGCCGTAGGAAAAAACTTAAATTTTGATGGTAAGGTGGTGGGGAAGAGAACTGTAACCGGTGTTTATAAACCTTAACCGTGTAAAGGTGTGGCACTGGTCGTGAGAGACAAGACAGCGGACTGAACGCTAAAATTTTTTTCTCTGGTTCGCTGCCTGTATTCATCTGACGTCTTGTTTCGGTCCTGCTAGTTCCAGAGCAGCGTGACAGAATACGAGTGCTCGCCGGAGGAGTTTTGGCAGCTGCAGGTGGAGTTCTGGTCCAAGTTCTACGCCTGCTGCCTTCAGTACCAAGAAGCTCTCTCACGGCCCCTGGCCCTGCACTTGAATCCCTACACCGGCATGGTGTGCCTGCTGAAGAAGGTGAGCCTGCACGGCGGTGGCTCTTCGGCCGCTTGAAGGAGTGGTCTCCAGGGAGGAGATTTGTGGATTTGGGGAGCTCAAAGAAGGGCTTTCTCCTCACCTTTCTAGGGCTCCCTCTCTTTCCTCGTGCCCTGCTCCTTGGTGGACCATCTCTATCTCCTCTCTAATGAGCACCTCCTGACTGAGGACGACGCTGCCATCTTTGACGGTAAGTGAGGAGACGTGGAGCTTTTTCATTGTTGGAGGCTGAAACGCTGCATGTCAGGGAAGCCCTAGGCAGAAGGAGGTGGGAGTTTCCACGGAGGTCTCTTGAAGTGCTCCTGACTCCATAGTTGTCTACACGGAGATAGTTTTCTTATTTTGGCGTTTGTAGGGAGTTTTATTTTGTGAAACCCGCTATTGTGCTCACACCAGGAATTGGAAAATGGCGTCAAGGCTGCAAATCTGCTGTGACTCATTTTGGATAACTTAAAAAGGAAGAATCTTAGATTTCAGGCTGCGTGTTGCTCGGTGACGAGGACCTGCATTGGTGGATCCTTTGCCCTTGTCGCTTTGCAAACTCTCTGCGCAGGCTGCGGTTAACTGGTGTCCCCTTCATGCCCGCTCTCATGGGGCAGATCTGCCGGGTTGGAGCCCCGGGGCGTGCTGGCAGGTCCCCAGTCCTGGTGGGGAGAGCGGGATGCAGCAGCTTGTGGTTCTGTTCACATTGTGAACCTGCTCCGCATTGCCTCAGCTTTGCCATCCCCACTGAGAGCTGTAAGACCGACTCTGACTCGGGTGCAAGACCCTTTCCTAAAATTTCCCAGTCTCTGTGCCTTGATGGAATCTTTCAAAGATTACAGACGAGAAGGAAACTTGTGATCCTCTAAGCACCCTGGCACGCTGGGCTCAACTGCCCAGTTCTGCAAACTTAGTTTTTAGTGCAGTGTTTTTATAGAAATGTTTTGGTGTAAGCTGTGGAGAGGGACTGTGCCATTCCTTGTCTCCGGGAAGTAAATGCCAGGGCGTGCAAAACCTGTCGTTAATGCTGTCGCCACAGTGCCCTCTGTGCTTTGCTGGCCGTGGGATGACGTTTCACAAGAAAAAAGCAACGGAAAATGTTACCTAAGCTCCGCTTTCATGCTCGAGTGATTTTTTATATTTTTATAAAGGAGAGTCGTCATCCGTTTGCTTGAGCTATTTCTGGATCTGAGGGAAGGGAAGCTGGAGGCCTGGGCTGGGTTTGGGAGGCTAGTGGTTCCTGCCCTGTCTGTTTCAAACTTCTCAAAAAATGTGACTTGATTTTAAAAACGTACACATAAAGGGTTGCATTGCAAAGCAGCGATTTAAGCCCTCAGTAGCGATTTTTTCAGATCGCTTCTACGAACGTGAAAGTCGTCTCTCAGCTGTGAGAGGTGGTGCTGCAAATGGGTAGCTGCGGTAAGGAGAGCGTGTTCTGCTTCACAGAGCTCAGCTCTCCGAGCCATTTGCTCTGGGTTTTTTTTTTTTTTGGCTCTTACACTGCACTAATTATTTCCTTTCAACCTGTGACTGAAGAAAATCCCTTGGAGGGAATTCCATTGTTTTATTGTTGCATCAGTATTTTTTTACGTTCCAAATAATAAAGCCCGAATCTTTCCCTTGTCAACTCCTAAGTTTTAATTCGGCCTCGTAGTTCACCGGGAAGGGTCAGTTTGACATGCGGGACTGAGACCAGTCTGCTGCTAGTAGTTTGCTGATAGGAGCTGAACTAACTGGTTTTGAATGGTCCTCCCACCTTCGCTTTGAAATCTCCTGTAAATATACAGTTAGATTCTTTCATTACAGATTTGGAGATGTCTCGTGATGTTGTCTGTCTTGTCCAGTGCCTTCGACTGATCGGAGAATCAATTTCCATGGAAATGGCATTCATAATGGAAATGGCTTGCTCCCGCCTCCAGCCTCCAGAAAAGGCTGCAGAGCAGATCCTGGAGGACTTGATAGCTAATGACACGTAAGGAGATGTTTTTGCAGAAGCTCCCCTTCAGGGAGGCCCGGATGGCTGAGCAGGGATTGCCTCGAGCCGTCCTTGATGGGCATCAAAGCGCATTTGAGATGCGCGGGCTCTCCCCGTGCTGCAGGAGACTTCTCCAGTTCTCCAGGTCCCCTCAGAGATGGGGAGCGCGGGTGCTGGTGACGTTAGCAGGGTCATCCGTCTGGAACGCCCTGGCCGTTGCCTGGGGCGCTCCGAAAAGACATTTTGGGGATTCTCAGGTGAGAGAGAGAGCAGAAGAGGAACAAGTTCCTATTAGGTGATCAGTGTGGAAAGCAAGTGCCTGCAGATGTTAGGTAGAGGTCAGAGCCTTGGTCAAGCCGTGTGGTTACTGCGCTCACCTCCTGAAATCCTTCCCCCGTGGAATGCCAGCTATCCGACTGTTATTTCCTGGTAGCCTGGGGGAGTGGAATAAATAGACTGGTCCCTGGTGGCGCTGTAATAAAACTCCAAGCCAGAAGAAGATTCCCTTCGAGAATGTCCAGGCTGATCAGATGCGCTTCCTTCCAGGGAGGATCAGTAAGGGAGGAAAGGGAGCCCTCTTGAGTTTAAACCTCATGTTGCTGATTATTCTCTTTTTCGCTTTGCAGGGAAAATGTGATGGAGGATATACACAGCAAACTGCAGGAGATCAGAAACCCCATCCACGCCATCGGAGTGCTCATCCGAGAAATGGACTACGAGACAGATGCTGACATGGAAAGAGGTGAAAGCTCTGCAGCAGTGTGTTGGGGCTGGGGAAGCGGCGGCTCAGCCAGTGTTCTGGTTGGTCTAGTTCCTCCCCTTATTGAGGTGATTTTATCTTTCAGCTCATCATCTAAATATGCGCATGAACCTCACCCAGCTGTATGGCAGTGGTACCGCTGTCAACGTGGTTTGCTGGGGGGTATGTAAGATTGCCGCGATCCGTTTCCTGATCTGTCGAGACCTGTTGATCCTCCAACAGCTGTTGCTGCGGCTTGGCGATCCCGTGAGTACAGCCCTTGAAGCTACTGCTTCGCTCTTTGAACTTTTGGATCTGGGGTTCTGCTGGTGCCAGACTGTGAGCTCTTGTCTCTTCCCACAAAACACTGGAGGCTGTTTGAACTAGCCCAAGGCTTGGGCAAGCCCTGTTCTCTCCTCCAGCCGCTTTTGTCATCCTAAGCAAAGCAGCGGTGTGCTGTGCTCACACCCTAACTCCCTCTTTCCATGCTGAACATCCAGGAAGCAGGAAACAAAACTCTTTGCGGGAGGAAGGCATGATTTCCAACCTCCCATCTGAAACAGCGCTGCCTGAGCACGTACCATTCTCCCATCTGTCCCCCATCCCTCCCACACCGCTGCGCAGCCCGGCACGCACAGGGTTGCAGCTTTATGGCAATGCTGCGTGCGGCACCTTTGCGTCACGGCGGCAGTGTTTACCCAGAGGCTGTGGTTTAGCCTCCACGAGGCTGCTCCAGCCAGCGCAAACAGCCGCCGTGGTGGCAGCTGTGTTTGTGGTCGCGGGGTGGGCTGCTCTGGGTCCGTCCTGTTGGCCGTGTGGCCGCATGAGGGATGGTGGTGATGGTTTGGGTGGACGCAGGCATGCGGAACAAGTCCCCAGACAAGGGGAACGTTGTTTAAACCGATATTATTTACTTGGAAATGTTACCGCAATAGTTTCTTGGTTGAAAAGAAATGCCCTTCTTCCTGGATAAGGTTGCCCTGGGAGCATTTAAAGCACGTTGCAAGGTGCCCTTGTGGAGGCAGGCGCTCTCAAGGCATGTGACCCACGCTTGCTTGATGAGGAACTGCTGCTTTGCCACCTTGACACGCTTGTGTCCTTCACAAGCGTGGATTGCTTTTCCTTCCGTGTCACCGAGCCGTGCTGCTCTCGGCTGGAGGATGCAATACGGGGATGCAATGCCTGGGCAGTGGGGCTGGGCCCCGAGGCGGTCTCTGCAGCAAAGCCGTGATTTCACTCTCAGTGAAATGTCAAAAAAGACACTTTTTGCTGGTGTCCCTGGCATCAGCAGATGCTGGTGTGAGAAACATTCGGTGTGCACATCGCTTGCTTTGTTAAACTTTCCCCACGGGGTTTGGGCCACCAGAATAGTTAACTCGCCCCTTGGTCCTGAGGTGACACTGTAATTTGTGACTGGGTTGTTCTGGCACATGCAAGAGTCCTGCTGGTCTCCTGGGTGGGTTGAGTGAACTGCTGGGCTATTGACCCCTTGGTGTTCACAGGAGGGATGAGCTGGGCCTGATACAAACCTCGCTGACTGTTCTTGTCCTGCTGTTGCTCTCTGGGCTTGGCTTTTCGGTGTGCCAACCTCTGTGGTTTGCTTGCAGGTGGTTTCGGGAGGGGGACAGCTGTTCCAGTCTCAGCAGGACCTGCTGCACCGCACCTCTCCCCTGCTGCTGTCCTACTACCTGATAAGGTGGGCAAGCCAGTGCCTGGCGTCGGACGTCCCTGTCGACACGCTGTAAGTCTCTACTGTGCCCATGCTGTCTTGGAATGATCGTAGGTTCCCGCTAGATCCACCTGCAATGCCTTTCCCGGTATGAAAAGCTGGTGGTTGCTGTGGGAGTATCACTCGAGGAGTCAGGTTGTGCTGAGGAGGGTTGTTTTTTTTTTTTTTCCTTCCATGTTTTGAGCTGACTCTTTGCCTTGTGCTAATCTGCCATGTGAGGTCTCACTGTTCTGTGCACTGTTGCCTTTTTCAGCAGTAGGAGTCATTTGAGTTTGAACAATGAGCACAATTAAAGCAGGAGGCGTTTTGTTGTCTCTTCACTGATGGCTTTTTCTTCTCTAGGGAATCTAATCTGCAGCATCTCTCTGTGTTGGAGTTAGCAGACACCACTGCTGTAACACCCCATAAGCTAGGTAAGATGCCCGCCGTTCATCGGCTCTCGGATTCTATTATTTATACCTCTTGCACTCTGTGTCTCTGCCACCCGAGGGAAATGCTTCATGCAGTGAGCTAATGGAGTGCGTGGTTGAATGACCCCACTTTATGTGGAGATATTTGTCACGCTGTCCACCAAAAAACAACAACAAAAGCAAAGTATCTTGTAGCATTGGACTCGGACCAGAGACGTGGATCTTATTCTCAGCCTGAGGAGGATGGGAATGCCTCGCTCAGCCAAACGTTATTAATTCTGGCCCCAGCAGCATCAGCCGAGCTCACCTCTTGCTCCTGTACACTACAGTGGCTCTAGTGGGTCAGACCAGGTCTGTCCTGCTCACTCGCCTTTATCCCACAGCGACCAGGAGCAGCTCAGGGAAGCGAGAGAATGTAGAAATACTCCCCCTAAACGTGCTTGTGCTTCCAACACTTTGCAATTCAGTGTTGCTCACAGCCAGTTACCTCAAGGGGGAAATTGCAGCTGATAATGCGTTCACATTTTAAAAGTCCTGCTGCAAAGATGTACGCTTTGGGTTACTCTGAGTAACGCCTCTCAAAGACGTTAATCTTTTTGGTCTTGGGGGAGAAATCCTGATGGGGGAGAATATAAGGCAACTTAATTAGGAGGATGCGTACCTTGAAGTGGTTACAGAGGGAGGTGGCGAGCAGGGTAAGGGAGAAAATGCACAGGTAAGAGCCTGCTGTAACCAGTCTGCGTGGCACTTGGAGGCTGAGACACTTCAGAGGCAGCTGAGAAAATGGGTGACAAACAGGCAGCAGTGCCACATGTGAAGGGCTGCGAGGTGGGGAAGAATTTCCTCCGCTTGCTGCTGAGCCTGGGGCATCTGTGCTCTTTGTAAGCAGGCTGCGATCTTCAGAGTCTGAACTCTCCCTGAATGAGAGTCTCGGTTCAGGAGGCAGTTGCCTCGACGTAAATGTCAGCGCATGAAAGCAAAATTGAAAACATCCTTTGTGTGCGCCAGTGTCGTGGGTTATTTCTTGGCCCGCTCATGAGGAAAGTCCTGTTTGGCCGCTGTGCTTCAGGAAAAATATGTGAAACATAGGGAAGATAGAAAGGAGGTGGCAGCTCGGAGAGAGGCGTTGAGAACAGTTAGCTGATGGGAGATTGGCCTGCTTAGGGTGCTGGAATGAGGAGGGAGGCATTTGAACAGAGCCAGATAGCCAAATCAGCACGCCCTCAGCCCTGCCCTGCGAACGCTTGGCCGTGCTGGAAGGTGCAGCTGGGTTGGGAATAGCACAACTGCAGAGAGAGCACAGCTCTTTTTTTTTTAATGTTATAATTGGGTTGTGGTTAATAAACATTGCAGTATGTGGCTCTTTGATCTCCTGCTCCTCCCTCTGACTTAACCAGATGGCAAGAGAGATCCAAACCCAACAAGTTCGAGTATTAAACGTGCTTATTGGTTTGCCCTGACTTAATCTGTGATGGTTGGGCTGATGAGCACAGCACGATGTAGAAAGCCTGGGATGTCTGCTGCAGGGGCCCTCTTCTCAGTGTTTCTTTAACTTGTATTTTTAGTAACCGGCCCTCAAACCATTGTGGAGCTGTTCTTTCAGGAGGTGGCCAGAAAGCACATCATATCTCGACTCTTCTTGCAACCAAACACCTCTTTGGCTGAAACAAGTTTGAACTGGCCCCATCTCATTACCGCGATAGTGGCTGACTTTCTGCCGCTCCTGTATCCTTGGCTGTAAACCCGCTGCGAGGTGCTGGCTCTCGCCAGGCTGTAACCAGGGGGAGCTTCTGTACGGCACGGCAGTGCCGGAGCTCCTGCGCGAGTTGTGCGAGATTGCAGGGAGGCCACGTATCGCGTCCCGCTCCTGAGGCTGGAAGTGGCGGTGGGTTTGTGGGAGCAGGTTTAGGGCTAGCAGAAGGGTTACGGCGGTGGCCTGCAGAGTGCTCAGGGGCTGTAAGTTAGCCATCTCTGCCACTGAGCCTTGTGCGGTTCAAAAATCAATGTTTTCCACACCCAGATTTTGAAGACAAGTCTCCTGAACAAGTGACTGTTGTTAGTGTTAATGGGATTTGCGGGTATATTAAGATTTCGCAGAATCCACCCCGTTTAGGTGCACAATAAAGAATTTGAGTTTTTGACTTTAAGCCCCTGAGCTCTAGCAACTTGACTTGGCGAGGTGCGATGCTGGGAGATTTGGAAGGGTAACGAGATTTGGGCAGTTGTGGATTAGATGTACTAGTGGTTTTGTTCTAATATGGATAAATCTTATTACAGAATAATGACTTGTATAAAGAGCAGCTTAATCTTCTCTCCTTTCCCCCCCACAAACTGAGCGCGAGAGGCATGCCGACTTTGAGACGTTCTCCGAGCTCTCCGGGCTGGATCGTCCTCTCTTCCTTAACCTCCTCTCAGATGGCCCAGCAATCCTGGCTTCCTCTTCCCCGAGTGCCTGATGGGGAGCTGCCAGTACCCCCAGCTGCAGGTGAGTGCCCCGCGCCGCCTCTTGCAGGAGCCAAAAGGGGAAGAGCAGGAGCGAGTGCGATCACCTCTTGCCACGCCTGGGTTTCTTTCAGCTCTGCGCTTTGGCCGGTGCGGAGGTGTAACGTGACGTCAGCTCTGCGCGCAGCCGCTTTACCTCTGCTTAGAACAAGCTCCCCAAAATATCGTCTTTCCAGTCGCTGCTGTTTGTTCTGTTTCCCCCTAGTTGCTGCTCTCTGAGCTCAGACGGGAGCTAATCTTCCCAAGCGCTCTGCTCCCGTGTCTCCCTTTTGGAGATGAAGGGCTGGAAGTTTGTCCTGCAGATGAAATGGACTGAAAGGAACGATTCTTTTGGAGAACTGTTAGAAAGCTCTCTTATAACTATCGCGGTGTCAGCACAGTGAACAAATTGTAAGGTAGCAAATATCTTCCATCTTCCTCGTGCATCCCTCTCGCTCCCTGTAGTGTCCGCTCCGACCTCTGCTAGCAGAAAGGCTTTTTGCGAAATACCTCATACCTAGAAAATGCCGCAGAGAGTTTGCTGGGGAATGATTCAAGCTGGTAGTGTTATGCGTTTCCTCTTTTATCTGTTTTCAAGAAAATCCAGGCATAAGTGCTCAGGATTATTATATACCCTTTTCGTGGAGGAGCTCAGTCTCCCAGGGCTTCTCCGGCAGCATGATACTGTGCACAAGAAACGTCTTTACGGAGCTTGTTTAAATATCACAGCAAGCCTGTAACCTAATGGTTTGTTGGCTGCTGATGTACCCATGGCCTTTTCCATGGTACCACTGCAAGCAGATTGCCCATGGGACCGGGCGTTCGGAAGGCTGTCTTCAACCCAGCAGCAGCAGTACTGTTTCATCTATTTCTTAAATGTCCTTATCGGTGAAAACCGGTGTAAGAAGCAGCCATCGTCTTTCCATCCCCTGCGCTCCCAACATCTTGGTAGCAGGGCGAGTGAACTACTTTTTTTCAGGTGCCTTCATAGAGTGCTGTATTTCAGCCCACTCTTTCTTCGCCGTCTCTTCCCGTGCTCTTCAGGGGCTCGGTGGTCGTCGCTGCTTGCGCTCTAGTTCTGAACCACACGATTTCTTGTCTGCGGAGCCACGGGACACATTTCATTCCCCGACTGACGGCAGTCCTTGAGGCACGCAGGGCTAGGCAGGCTGCTATTAATGAGATGTTTTTCCTGTGCTTAGCAGAACCTTTTATTCTCGCAGTCCCTTACACCTGGGGGCTGAATTGCTTTCTTTTGTCTTCACGTTGCTGCTGAGAAGAATGTCAAATCTGCAGAGCTTTCGAGCCAGGAAATGCCAGGACGGTTTGGGCAGCATCGTTCTGCCTCCTGGCATATGTGCGCTCTTGCGGCGCGAGCACGCTTTGAATTTCCTTGCATTGCTTTTGCCTCACTTGCGTCCCGCCTCGAGGAGATACGAGAGACTTTTATCTCTGCAGGAGCAAGCTCTTCCTCCTCCCCGCTACCTTCTGTTACGCTTACTGATCCCAGTCGGTCACGTAAACTTGGATTAAGTACCTTGACCTCGGGGAGCTAACACCAGATTTGCTGTGAGCGTGAGCACGGTGACCCAAATAGAGGTGGAGATACAGGAAGCACCCTGCGAGTAACAGGCGGGCACAGAGGAGGTCTAGTGACCAAAGCCCTGGCCTGGGACGAGGGCCAAACCTCTCCTTGTTGCTTATTCTGTATGACAAGCTGTTGAGCAAGCCTGGGGTGGGATTTATCTGTTGTAGCTGGCTAATCTAAGCAGTGAATCCAGGCTCGGAGGATGTGTTGCCACGTGGCTTTTAGTGGACCCGTGGCCGGAGTAGGCGAGGCGCACATGCTGGTGGTTTATGCACATGCAAAGGTGCAGGTCGGCTGGTGAAACCTTGGCTTTACCGCTGGGTCCCCGCTTCTCCTCTTCCTCCTTTCCTGCTGAGTCCCAGAGCCCTGCTAGTGGGACATCTCTGCTTCTCCAAGTACGAGGAGCATACGCCGCTCTCCCAGGCACGAGGGATGCCAGCTTTTGAGTTCTCGTCGTGCCTCCTAGCTGCTCCTCGATAGGTGATGACACTTTGCAGCCCTTATATTATTCTGACAGAGCAGGCGCAGGGCCAGGTTCAGTCGTATCGCCCTGGCCAGCATCCACGTTGTGGCTTTATTTGCTGTGTGTCCTCGGTGCCGTCAGCGCTCCACCCCGTGCCTGTGGGTTTGTTGCTGTAATGCATGCTCTTCCTTGGCTGCTCTCCCTCTCCTGCCCTGCTGCACAGATACTGCTCTTCTCACGCCTGCTCTGCCCGTTCTCCCGCTGCCTTCACGCATGCGCGCTCCCGTTCGGCCTCTGTGCATGTCGGAGCTATTCAAAGCGGGATGTCTCTCCGTCTGTGCACCGAGGGGACTTTGGGGCTGGGGAAACCAGCCCTTGAGCTGGAAGAGTGGGGTTTGTCTGAGCACTGCAGCTAAAGGGGCCACCAAAATAGTGCTTTGGTGTTAGAGACCTAACCCTTCCTCTGGTACGGGGTGCCTGCAGGTCATGAGCGAGTGCTGACCTGAATTGAAACTCCCGTTCCTCCTCTCCTGCAGGAATACATTCGCCTGCTGCAGCCGTGGTGCCACGTGAACATGGGCTCCTGCTGCTTCATGATGGGCAGGTGCTACCTTGTCATGGGCGAGGGGCACAAGGTAAGGCCCTCGTCTCCCGCCAGCACTGCCTCCTCTGGGGTCTGGGACCTTTTTCCTTGGGAGGGAGGAGGTGCACAGGTAGGGCCAGCCTTGTTTCTCCTGTGCAAGTCAGGAAATGTCCATCTGGAGCTCTGCCTCCTTTAGGCAAAGAATGGGATTGGAGGGGGGTGGTGGGATCTGCTCTTGGGGAAGTTCTCGTTAGCTTAGGGCCAGCAGGTCTCGTACACTGGAGCTGGAACAGGCAGCGCTGTCCTCTCGCTGGTACAGCAGGCTGGATCTGTCCCTCAAGGGGCGCACGCAAACTGCTTTCTGGTCTGCTTCTAGGCTTTGGACTGTTTCTGCCAAGCTGCGTCAGAGGTGGGAAGAGAGGAGTTCTTGGACAGGCTGATCCAGCCTGAGGAGGGCGAGATGGTCTCCACTCCGCGCCTGCAGTACTACAACAAGGTACGGCTGAGCCGGCCTGGCGTACACGCTCCTCGCCGAGCAAATTGGCACCACGTCATTCCACACAGACACCACTTGGAGAGAGAATTCCTGCTCGGTCCCCGGCTTTTGGGGAAGCGACTTGAGACTCAGAAAACATACTTTTTTGGGAGGTGAAACCTCAGAGTAGTCTGTTTACTTTCTTTGGGGGGTGATGACAAGGTGACTACAGTGTGGAAGCTAGGTACTTTCCACCTATTAGTTACCTAATAGCAGAGGACTTTGTTACCCAGCAGACAAAGGCAAGGTGAGATCCAGCTGCTGGAGGCAGCAGCCAGACGTGTTCAGGCTAGATGTAAGATGCCGCTTAAGGGGAAGGTTATTAAGCTTTGAGGCAAACTAAAATTAATGTCTTTAAATTGAGATAGGATCTTTCTTCGTGCATAATACCATAGTTCAGACAGGCTGCGAGCTTGGACCTAGACTCATTGGAAGGAAGTCCCTGATTTTAAAAATCCAGAAAACACAAGGGTTGTCAGGTGCCCTTGGCGAGGGAACTTCTCTCTCTAATACAGCTGCATGCCTGCTCGGGGACAGAATCGTTTGCCTCTGTCACAGGGGTTTACTGTCACCGTCAACACTAAAACGTTTCAGAAAACTCACGTGTGCAGAGCTGAATCCTCCAGAAGAGCCACAGCCTGGACCTGTTGTGCTGGGATTTGATTCAGATCTCTGTGACTTACCAAAAATCTTTCCATTTTCAGTCATTAGCAACATCTTTTGACTGCTCTGATGGTCGGCAGGGGCAGGAGTAGCTCTTAAAAACAACCAGAAAAACCCCTCGCCAACCTGGCAGATTCTTCAGTACTGCTGCAGCCAGCGCTAGAGTATTGTCTTCTCCAGGTTCTGCGCTTGTTGGACATGGTGGGTTTACCAGAGCTGGTCATCCAGCTGGCTACCCTGGCTGTCATGGAATCGGCGGATGACTGGAGAAGCCAGGTACGGTTCATTTCTTTTGCACCAAGGTGGTTCTTCAGGGAGCTTAGCTGGGAATTTCTTTTTAGTTGTATAACTCGAAACGTGCTGGTTTGTGCTGTTTGGTGTTTTCAGGCTACTTTGAGGACTTGCATCTTCAAACATCACTTGGATTTGGGACACAACAGCGAAGCATATGTAGCCTTAACGCAAAACCCAGATCCAAGCAGGTAGGTGACAGCTGTAGGCCTTTATGCTCACTTGTCTCGGAGGTCCATGTACCAATTTTTCCATCAAACTGAAAGGAAGCTATGACGCTTCAGGGGAGGACATGGCTGCTGTGTTAAGAGGTGCTGTTCAGCACGTGTAAAGGTGTGTTTAAAAAGGCATAGTTCATTTTTGTAAGAACAGCTGGGATCGGCACTGTCTCAAAGGAGGAAACGGGGGCGGGGGGAAGCTGATTCAGGGAAGAGCCAAAAGAATGGCTAAAGGATGGCATGCGGCCTTGTATGTTGACAAGCTTTAGGCGTCCAGTCAGTATAATAAAGAAGACTTGGAGTTGAATTTTCAGCCTGAGTGCCATCTGGGAAGTGAACCGGGTAGAGGAAGCTTCAGCCTAGCAGAGGAGTATGGGATGAGCAGGAATGGCTGGAATAGACATTCAGAGGAGAAGCAGGAATGCATTTTAATTGAGGCTGAAGAAAATCTTGCCAAATAGAGCTGAGGGAGGGAGACTGCCCTCCTGAGAGACCTCTGCAGAGGATCTCTGCTGTCCAGGATCTCTATTTCCAGCACAGGAGAAGTCTGAAGGGACTTCTTCATTCTAAGCCAGAAAAAAACCCTATGGTGTTCATCACAAAGCTCATCATGGCTTACAGCCTGCGTCCTGGAGATGCGTTTGCTCCCGCTCCTCCAAACCCCTTGTGCCTCTCTCTCTGCAGGCAGCTGGACTGTCTGCGCCAGCTAGTGGTGGTTCTCTGTGAGCGCTCCCAGCTCCAGGACCTGGTGGAGTTCCCCTACGTGAACCTCCATAACGAGGTAATCGGCCTGCGCTGGGAGGAACGGGGGTACAACCGCTCTCTTTAAAGCGATTATCGACCCATTTGAGTCTCTGTGTGCTGCAGGTCGTGGGGATCATCGAATCTCATGCTCGAGCGGTGGACCTGATGACCCACAACTACTACGAGCTGCTGTACGCCTTCCACATTTACCGCCACAACTACCGCAAGGGTAAGGCACGTTGTAACAAGCCGCCTGCCTGGGACACCGCTTCCCCTGCCCCTGCCGGGTGGCCTGGCCTGGCTCTTGCCTGATGCCTTCCCCTTCTCTCCTCAGCTGGAACAGTGATGTTTGAATATGGCATGCGCCTGGGCAGGGAGGTGCGGACGCTCCGAGGGCTCCAGAAACAGGGAAATTGTTTCCTCGCTGCTATTAACTGCTTACGGTTGATCCGCCCGGAGTACGCCTGGATAGTACAGCCAGCTTCTGGAGCTGTGGTAGGAAACGCTGAGCTTACTGTGGGGCCTCTGACCTGAGCTGTTGGCTGTGGGGACGCGTAGAGCTGTACAGTTGGGAAGGAGCTTCCAAAAATCCTTTCTGACGTGATGAAGAGAGGCGTTGGCCTTCTTAATCTGCTGCTTTCATCTTCTTGGCCAGCTTGTGCAGCACTGTCTTGCCTCGCTCAACGGAGACATGGGTCCTATCCGTCACCCCTGTGTCGCTGCCCCTTTTTGGAGCAGGGTGGAAGCAGGACAACGTTTGGGAGGGGGCTGGTGTATGTACGTGGGAATATATCACTTTTTGTTGGACACAGAGCAAATCTTTTTGGGGAATCTGAACAGCCGGAATACCAGTCCAAAAGAGAATTACTGTGACATGGTTTGTGTTTCAAATCTGTTTGCGGGGAGGTGGTGGCTGTAGCCTGATCAGCTAATGCCATGCTGTGTTACTGATAGCCAGAGATAAACATAACCTGAACTGCCAAGCGGCTGTATGGCTTTTCTGATTCGAATCAGGGCTTGAAATGGAGAGCTGGTGTTGGAGCTGTATTGTATCGAGGCAGTTGGAAACCAGGTGGGCATAAACCCTCTTTCTGCTTTTTCCCCGCAAGTACGAACGCCCTGGGGCATCCCCGAAGAGAAGCCACGATGGGGAGTGCACGGCCGTTCCCAGTAAGTGCCCAGTCCTGGTGCTTTCTCGGACTCTTGTGTTCCCACAGCTTTTCCCCTGGCCTCGGAGCTCTGCTGCTCCCCTGGGAGATGGCTCAGGGCAGCTCTTGCCTCTGTCAGATCAATAATTTGGGGGACCGTAAGCTGGTTAACTCTCGCAGCGTTAGTGTCTCCCAGTTGCAATATGCTGCCGCGTAACAGCTATTCCCCGAGGAGTTTCTGTGCGCGCTCCTCTGCAGCTTGATGTCTTGTCAGCGCTTTTGCTTTCAGTGGAAGCAACTTGTAATTTAAAAGAAAAAAAAAAAGCCTTTGTGAGGCAATTTCTAGTTGTTCCAGACTTGTTGTTTGTGCTCTTGGAAAGCCCGCTGACGTAGTGAGTCTCTGCTGGTGAGGTCTCTGCTCTGCCCGTGTCTACCGAAGCACAGGATGGGGGGGTCACGTTAGACTTGTAATCCTCAGCGTTATGGTAGGAAAATTTAAGGTCAGGTGTTTTTAAAACAATTATTTCTGAGCGAGCTCTTCTGTAGCGTATGCCTGGCGGCCAGAGCAGCGGCTGTTACCCAACACTAGACAACACCTCTAACAGAGGAGGAAGGGGAGGTTTGTATCCGGGGGATAGGCACGGTTCGAGGTAGCAAGGAAGGGGCAGCAAAACCTGACCCCTCCTTTGGCGCTCTCTGTGTACGACTCCTCTTAGGATGGCAGAGGGGTGCAGACGTGTCGCACGATGCCCGAGGAGCCCTTTTTAAAATGCTGAGAGCCCTTCGTGTCCATCTGTTACAGCCACTCGCCAAATCGAGATCCTGGAGCTGGAGGATTTGGAGAGGGAGTGTGTGCTGGCCCGGATCCGGCTGACGCTGGTGCAGCACGACCTCTCAACGGCGGCTGTGGCAGGTAAGAAGGACGCAGCGTGGCCACCTCTCACTTCCCCTGCAGTTTTTGCTCATTTTAGCATTTTCGTTCAGGTGAGGCAGCGGCAATTTTGTTCTGACCCAGAGACAAACCCCAGAGCTGGCAGGGACCGTTCAGTTCACCTCCCTAGCATGAAATCCTATTCAGCAGCTTTGGAGAGGCAGATCAGGAGAACCAATTTAAGTTTTCCACCAGTTTTTGGCTTTGCCAAGCTCTAGTAGCAGTCTGCAGCCTGGGGCTGGGGTTGAGCTCATGAGTTGGGACAAAAAGACATCTTTTTTTTGTCTTGCTGGAAATTGCTGCCAGATGAAGCAGGATTAGAAAGCCCTAGAAAAAACGCTTGCTGTGAGACTTAAATTGCTGTCCTGGACAATCCTGCCTCACGACACAGTGTTAGCTTATCAAAATTGGTCTTTGTTGGGGAGCAGAAAGCTGCAACTCTCCCACCCTGACCCTTTAAGTATGTTCTGCCTCTCTCTGATGCGGCAGAGACGGTTCTGTGGGTCACTGCTGCTTTCTGCAGTCCCTCCAGGGTCGGCTCCTGGGCTCCCGGGATGCTCCTGAGGCCAGGAAAGCCTCGAGCCGTGCAATGAGAAGTGCTGCTGCGGGGTGTTTTACGTTGGGCAGTTAGCACAGCGAACTCTGCCGAATTGCACGGCGCTAGGCCCCAGTAAGCACCGGGACGTGACTGGGGGAGGCGCTTACCTGGTCCTCCGTCCCTGCAGGCAACTCTACGCCCGAGGAAACGGTCGCTCTCCTGGTGCGGGCCGGCCTCTTCGACACTGCCATCACTCTGTGCCAAACGTTCAAGCTGCCCTTGACGCCCATCTTTGAGGGACTCACTTTCAAGTACGTAGCGAGCTTCTCCTCCCCGCCTCGGGCGACGCGCGGCTGGAGAGACGTGTGCTGCGTGATGCTTGGCAGGGCGCAGCTTGCAGCTCCCTGGGGTCAGAAGCCAGCGCTGTCCTGACCTGTCTGCTCGCCGTGGCTGCTAACGCTGTGCATGGCCTCAGAAGCTGCTGGCTCAGTGGTTTTGAGGTGGAACTTGCTCTTCGCACCTGAAAAGGAAAAATAAGGGAGCCTTGCTGAGCAGGGAGTGGAGGGGAGAGATTTCTCCCTGGTCTCAGGGGAGAGAGCTGGCATCCGACGGTCGCAGGTGATCCCAACCCAGGCGCAGCCGTCGTCTGGAGACCTCTCTGGTGAGCTGGCTCATGGCATGCTCCCGCTGACGCCCAGCGAGCTCCTCACAGGAGCTTTGTTCAAGCTGCTGAGCGGCTCCTAAATAGCGGTTGGCAGAGCGCTTGCTCTTCTGTCTGATCTCTGTGCTAGCCATTTGCTCTCGTGCCTCCTCTCCGACCCCAGGATTCCTCCTCTTTTGCCTCTCTCTGCTTACGGAAGATGCGTTGTGCCTGCAGAGTTGTTCAGGAGCTCTGCTGCGACCTGTTCCTGTGGCTGGATGCACTGAGGGCATCTCTTAGCCGAGCTCGCGCCCTAAAGCTTGCTAACCTCAGAGTCATTAGTAATTCCTCTCTGGCACTTAGAGCAGCTTAGGAATCACTCTAATAGCCTTCTTTTCCTGCCAAGCCGGCTAATGCGTAGCTGTGGCTTGGGAATAGTCCTGCGAAGGGTGGCTTTGATGCTGGCAGCTGTGGCAAGGCAGGGTGAAAGGGCTGGGCTCTGGAGGCACCCAACTTTGTGCTGCTCTGGCTTGCAGGTGCATCAAGCTGCAGCTGGGAGTGGAGGCGGCGCAAGCAGAGGCCTGGGACTGGCTAGCAGCAAACCAGCTCTCCGCCCTGGTTACCACCAAGGAGTCCAGGTAGGTCCTTGTCTGGGGGGGAGAAGAGCGGAGCCGCTTTTTGTGAGAATGAGAGTCATTTCTAAAGCCTTGCAGGAGTCCAGAGGGTCCCAGGTTCATAAAACCCCCTTAAAGCAGACCTGCAGGTCGGGGACAGCGGCAGAGCCGTGCTTCCACAGCGTCACTGTGCTCTTCCCAGCCTGCTGTCCGCAGCACGCCCCGCTTTGCTGGGCCTCGAGCGCCCACGGGCAGTGGGACGGGTCCCCCGGAGCACACCGTGGCCTCGCAGACAGTTGCAGGGGCTGCTGGCATGGGTTCCGAGGCAAAATATTGCCTTGGCATGGGTTCCGAGGTGAAATATTGCCTTGCAGCGCCACAGATGAAGCCTGGCGGTTGCTGTCATCCTATTTGGAGCGTTACCCGTCCCAGAACAGCCTGTACCATCGCTGCGTCATCAACAAGCTCTTGGCGCACGGGATACCTCTGCCCAACTGGCTCATTAACAGCTACAAGGTGAGAACAGGGAGAGGGGTGCTGCTCAGCATGCCAAAAATCCCCAGCTGTCCCAGAGCTGCCAGATCACCGTGACTTTAACCGGCACCTCCTCGTTGCAAGCTTCCCCCCGCCTTCCCATTCCCAGCTTTGGGAAGCCGTGCCGGATGCTTTGGGCCTGTTCCTGAGGCTCAGAGCAGGTTCTTCTTGGCATCGTGGCGGCTCCTGGGCCCGTTCCCTGGCTGATGTTTCCCTCTTTGCTTGCAGAAAGTGGATGCTGCCGAGCTGCTGCGTCTCTACCTGAATTACGATCTGCTGGAGGAGGCTGTGGAGCTGGTCCTGGAGTACGTGGACGCTGTGCTGGGCAAAGGCCACCAGTATTTCGGAATCGAGGTGAGCTCACCTGCGGCGCGGGATGTGACGGGGCCCCTTCCTTGGGGCAGATCCCGCTTGGGGTTTGGGTATTGCGTCCACAACTTGTGTGACGGCGCTCCCAGGAGAAACGGGTGTGGGTAACGCACCTGAGGGGAGAGGGGACCTCTTACTGGGACCAGTGGGACGTGGCAGCTGGGAGGTCTTCCTCGCGGTTTTTGCCACAAGCACCAGACGACACGAGGGTTCCTCTCCCTTCCAGTTCCCGCTGTCCGCCACGGCCCCCATGGTGTGGCTGCCCTACACCGCCATCGACCAGCTGCTCCAGGCGCTGCGGGAGAGCGCCGCCAACCACCACAACGTCATGGTAGGTACAGCTGCCCAGGGAGGAACACCCCGCGGAGCGGCCGAGGGGTGACAGGGAGCACCCTAGGGTGCGGGAACGGGGTGGGAGAGCGGGAGCGCTCGTCTCTGATGCCTGCTCTGCCTTCGCCCAGCTCTATCAGAAGCTGCAGGACAAGATGGAGGACTACCAGCAGAAGGTCAGCGTGGCCACCCGGGATCGCCTGTACCGCCGCAACTAGCGGTAGCCCCGTCACCCGCCCAGCCTCGGCCACCGCCCACGGGACACCGGGACGTCCCCTGCTCACGGTGACGTCCCCGGGCGCTGACGCCGTCCCACCCCGCGCTGGCACACTGGCGGTGCTGGTTTTACTCATGTATTTTTTTTCCGTAAGGGTCCGGTTGGGGGAGGCGGAGCGCGCCCTCAGCGTGTCACCTCGCTGTCCCTGTCCCCGCCGGGGCTTGATCGGCGATTAGCAGAGCAGCGGGGTGCCACCGTCACCGCGGTGGTCCCCTCGCTCTCACCCTGTACCATACGCGGCGAGTTTTGGCGTTTCTTTTTATTTATTGTTGTGTTTTGGGATGAACTTTAATAAAATCGAGGCGTTATTACCGGCCTGCGTCGGGTGCCGCTCCCCTGGCAGCGCGGCGGAGGTGGCGGGGGGCGAAGCATGCAGGGCTGTAGGGCCCCTCGCCGGGATCCCGCAGACGCAGGAACTCTCTATAGGACCATGCTATAGGGTGGTATGGAGCTATAGGGCCCAGGGACAGCACTGTGCCATGCTGCAGGATGGAGCTATGGCTGGGGGCTGGCACCGTGCTATAGGACTGCCCTATAGGGATGGGGCTGAGGTTAGGACAGCCTTATAGGCCCCTATGCGCTATAGGCTCCATGTGCAGCACCACGCTATAGGTCAGGATGGAGCTATAAACCTGTGGGGTGGGGTGCTCTAGGGTAAGAAGGAGCTATAGCCCCTGGGAGCGGCACCAGGGCTGTAGGCTCCATGGGCACCATGCTATAGGCCAGGCCGGAGCTATAGGTTCCAGGGGCAGCACCATGCTATAGGGTAAGAAGGGGCTATAGGCTTCAGGGGCAGCACAGAGCTATAGGCTCCATGGGCAGTGCTGTGCTACAGGGCAGGGTGGAGCTATAGGCTCCAGGGGCAGCACCGTGCTATAGGGCAGGATGGAGCTATAGGCGCTGCGCGCAGCACCGTGCTATAGGGCAGGATGGAGCTATAGGCTGCAGGGGCAGCACCGTGCTATAGGGCAGGCCGGGGCTATAGGCACCATGGGCAGACAGCCGCCCTAAGCCCGGTGGGCGGGGCGATGCCTCCGCCCCGCCCCTCGCGCCGTGACGCAGCACGCCGCGGCCCCGCCCCTCCCTCCCACCGCGCAGGCGCGGCCGCAGCCCCGAGGCGCCGCTCCCGCCGCCTCCGGTCGCCGCCGCCGTCGCCGCCATGGGGAAAAAATCCCGCGCCGCCCCGGGCCGCCGACCCATCCTTCAGCTTTCCCCTCCCGGACCCCGCCGCGACGAGGCGGCGGTGCCGCCGGTTGAAGGGGCGGACTCGGGTTCCGAGCCGGGTAACGGTGGGGGATTGAAGGGGGGGGGGGCGCTTTGTTGGCGGGGCGCGGCCTAGTGAAGGCCTCGGCGCGGCCTCCTCGTAGCGCTGCGGCCTAGCGGCGGTACCGGAGCCGGGGAAGGCGGCGGGGGGGACGCGGGGCGGGGCTGCGCCCCGCCCCGCGTCCCCCCCGCCGCCTTCCCCGGCCTCGGCCCCTCCGTATCTGACGGTTTCTCCCTCACAGAGGAGCCCGAAGCGGTGGCGGAGCCCCCCCGCAGCGCGCCCAACCCGCCGCCCCCCGCGCCCGCCGCCGTCAAGCCCACAGGTACGAGGCCCCCACCACCTAATTTTCCTAAAAAACCCGTTTTTTCCCCTTTTTTTTTTTGTGCTCCGTCCCCTCTCCTGAAGCCCTTTAGTTTTTTAAGGGGGCTGATTGCTTCCCTTTAAATCCTTTTTTTTAAGAGGGCGTAATTAATCCCTTCCTAAATAATTTCTTTATAGGGTGTGATTGCCTCCTTTTTAATTGTTTTGCCTTTTTTTACCGGGGGGTGATTGCTCCTCCGTAATCCCTTTTTTTAATTTATTACTGAGATAAGGTGATTACCCCATTTACCTGCTTTTTACCTGCGGGAGTGAGGTGATCCTCCCCTAATTTTTGGGGGGGGGAGCAGGGTTTTTGCCCCCATTTTACTGTTTTTGGGGCGGTGGTATGATGCAGAAGCTGCCCCCCTCAACTGATTTTTGATGGGGAGATGATTTCTTGTCTTAAAAACTTGGGTTAGGAGGTATTTTTCTGCCCAGTGTATTTTTTTGGGGTGGGGGAGAACGGGTGATTTTTTTTCTGTTTGTTACTATAATTACCTATTATTACCTGTTAAAGAAATTTAATATCAATTTAATAATTAATACATTGCTATTTTGGGAAGCAGTGTCTCCCTTCTGTGGTTGGCAGGCCGGGTATGATATTCCCCCCCATTTCTTTTTTTTTTTCAGGGCTGGGGAATTCTTTTTTCTAATCTTGCTTTGTTGTTTTTTTCCCCCCCCGAGGAGGGTGTTTCTCATTCCCGCTGTGGCTGAGGGGCTGCTCCCCCCCGATTTTGGGGCTCAGGAGACGCCCCCGTGGCTGTTTTGAGGAGGGAGGGCGGCGTTTATCTGCCGAACGCCCACGGGAGGGGGGTGCCTGTCCCCCCAAACCGGCCCTGCCGCTCCCCGCGGGGCTGCTCCCCCCCTCGCTGGCATCAGCGGGGCGACGGCGGCACCGCCGGAGGCAGGGGGGGGTTGGATCCGTGTCCCCGCGGCGGCAGGAGGAGCCCCCTCGCTGAGGCTCCCCTCTCCCCGCAGGAGGTTTGTGTCTGCTCGGTGCCTACGCAGACAGCGATGACGAGGAGGGCGAAACCTCGGAGAAGTCGGCCCGTTCGGCGGACGCAAACGGCAATAATTCGGCAGACATCGACAGCACGTTGGCAAACTTCCTGGCGGTTAGTGCGGCGCCGGGGAGCGGGAGGGGAGGGCGGGCGGAGGGGAGTTCCTCCTCGGAGGAGAAAAGAGGGTAATTTCACCGTCCCAGGCGTTGTCTTCTGCCGATAAGCGCTTTGATTCTGTTGTTTGGGGTTGTTTTTTTTTTGTCCCCTGGGATTTGACATTCGCATGTCGTTTTCGCAGGAGATCGATGCCATCACGGCTCCTCCGCAGCCCGCCGAGCCCGCCTCCGCACCGCCCCCCACGCCTCCCCGCCCGGAGCCGAAGGAATCGGGCTCGGGCCAGTCCTCGGCCACCGCCAACGGCGCGGGCTCTGCGCCGGCCCAGGAGTGGCAGTACGACACCCAGTGCTCGCTGGCGGGAGGTGAGCGCCTCGGCGATCCTGGGGCTGTGCCCGTCTCGGGGGGCTGCCATCCCCCGCTGTGCTCCCCAAAAGGAGCTGAGGGTGGTGACAAGTGGTCGCCGCCGGGGACAGGGAGGTGACAACCTGTCCTCATCCCCTCCCGGCAGTGGGAGAGCTGGAGATGGGCGACTGGCAGGAGGTGTGGGACGAGAACACCGGCTGCTACTATTACTGGAACACCCAGAGCAACGAGGTCACCTGGGAGCTGCCGCAGTACCTGGCGACGCAGGTCCAGGGCCTGCAGCACTACCAGCACAGGTGGGAGAGACCCCCAGCCCCGCCGGGGTTGGTGCCGGGACGTTGTCCCCAAGCCCGCCTTTCACTCCCTCCCCTTTTCCTTGGCAGCACCGTGGCAGGCGCCAACGGCAGCTTCGTAGCGGCTGCCGAGCTGTACCCCCAGGAGAAGGGGGCCGCCCCGGGCAGCGTCGGCCGCGGGGCCAACCTGGCCAAGCGGGAGGTGAAGAAGGTCAGTCGGACGGGCCGAGCACCGGTTTCTGGTTGCCGCGGGGCTTGTAGGAGCCTCTCTGGGCTTCCTCGGCAGCGGGTGGGTCACTCTGCTCCGCTTGCAGCCCGGAGAGGGGCCCCTGGGCTCCTTCCTCTGTGGGCTGCGGTCTCCTTCGCTGCGTGGGGAAGGTGTCAGGGTGGGGTGAGGGGACAGGGAGCCGCGGCCGGAAAGCTCACGGAGGGGTTTGACCTGCAGGAAGTGAACGAAGGCGTGCAGGCCCTCTCCAACAGCGAGGAGGAGAAGAAGGGGGTGGCTGCCGCCCTCCTGGCACCGCTCCTGCCCGACGTGGTGAAGGAGGAAGAGGAGCGCTGGAGGAGGAAGGTGATCTGTAAAGAGGAGGTCGAGCCGCCCCCAGAAGAGGAGGTGAAAACAGAAGAGGCGGCGGCTGCTCCCGAAGAGCTGGAGCCCAGCAGGGATCCCCTGGAAGACACGCTGCAGGAGGATCTGTGCAGCGTGGTGCAGTCGGGGGAGAGCGCTGAGGAAGAGGAGGAGCAAGACACCCTCGAGCTGGAAATGGTGCTGGAGAGAAAGAAGGTGAGGGGGAGAATTTGGTCACCGAAACGAGGCCGCGGGTGCAGCCGGGGAATAGTTGGGAACAAACCAGGAGCGGCAGACGTTTGCGTCTCCGTCCTGCCTCCTTCGGGAGAGCGACCCTGCGTTTGCCATGCCACTCCTATACGGGCGCGGGCTTCCTATGGATCTGGGCGCTAATCAGCCGCAGCTTCACGTGCACGCCGTGCTCACGAGCCAGCAGCCGTTAGCAAACTCCTGCTCCCTCTTCGCTGCCCTTAACGCAGTGCCCTGATTAGAGCAGATCTTTGCTCTTCTTTCACGGGTGACTCGTGAGGGCCGCCGCTCTTGCGGGGAGGCTCACGTCCCTGAAGCGCCGCTCACTCTCGTGTCTCTCGGCAGGCGGAGCTGCGTGCCTTGGAGGAAGGCGACGGCAGCGTTTCAGGCTCCAGCCCGCTCTCCGATGGGAGCCAGTCGGCCTCGCAGGATGCAACCCGCAGGCTGGCTTCCAAGCGAGGGAAATGGAAGCTGTTTGTCGGAGCCGCCAGCCCCGAATCCGCCAGTCGAGGCTCCAGCAAAACGGGCCGGGAGAGCCCGGAAGTGGGAGAAGCAGGTAATTGGAAAGGCTCCCTTCGGAGGGAGGAGCGGGTGTTTGGAAAGGCCGCAGCCCGTGGAGCCCCAGGCGGCACGGAGAGAAGCCGGGCCGGGCGGTGAGGTACGTGCGCCGGGCCGGGGACAGGCCCCGAGGGGTGGCTGTCACCGCCGTCACATCGCCGAGCTCGCGGGCCGGCAGCGTGGGGATAAGTCGGTGCTCTGCCGGACTCTCTCCTTTATCCTCGTTAAAGAGCGAAAACAGGAGAGTTTTGTCACTCAAAACTGAACACTTTTGTCAGGAAAATCAATAGGAGAGCACTCGTACTCAGCGCTTTCTCAGGAGAAGGAAGGCAGAAGCGTGGTCTTCCCTCCCGACATTGTAAATCCTGACGGTGGCACGTGGGGAACCGTCACCTTCCTCTTCTCGAGCGGTGTTTCTAACGGTCGCCAAATTTCAGCCAGGCAAGGGGTTCCCCGAGAGCCGCTCCGGCTCCGCGCTTGTTGGCGCGTAGGAAAGGTGAGGCAGGACCTCGCTGCGAGGAGGATCTGGTTGACGCAAGGGTTGTTGGATACAGCTGTGCGTCGGGTGTATCACCTGAAGAGCAACCACCCCGCGGCAGAGCTCGTGTTCCTGTTGGTGCTCTGCTTTCCCATGGTACAGCCACGGCCTTACAGAGGCTGTTGTCAAATACATGTTGAGAGTGGTTGGGCGATTGTTGCAGAGCATCGTATGAATTTATTGCCTTGGGGAAATCGTGTGATTGCGGCTGTTAGCCCTCCGCTACAGCCCGTGCTCCACTGCCTGTCCCGACCCTCCCGTCCTCCCCAGCCCCGCCAGAGCTGCGCCGGCCACAGCGTTGGAGAGAACGGCCCATGCCTGGCAGCCCCGGCTCCCAGATGTGCCGGTCCCTTCCTGGCACGAGGCTTCAGGCCAACCGCCTGCCTCCCGGCAGAGAGGGAGGCAGCCCCTCTGGCGCAGAAAGCTGGCTGAGTGAGAGACGACTGCTTTTCCCAGGAAAAATTGATACAAAAGCGCCCTGAGCCCGGAGCAGGCTGCGTCCTGCTGAGGTGGGAGACGGTGCCTGCCCCAAAACGGGGTTGATGTGGCCCTGACGTGCATCTGCTGCAGGCAGAGGCGTGACCTGGATGGCAGGCCTGGCGTTACGTCGGGGGTGTTGTTTGTCCGGGGTGGCTCTGAGGGATGGTTTTGCCGGAGGGTTTTTCCTTTGTGCCGCGCGGGCTCGCGAGCGCAACGTCCCTGGAGCCGGCTCTTCCCAGCAGCGCCGGTTTCGCGCTTACCTGGGGAATAGCAAGCCCTCGCTTGAAAAGAACCTGCTTGAAGTTGAGCACGCTGCTGCTGGAGGGTGATGGTGGGAGCTGTCCTGCCCTCGGGTGCCAGGACGCACCAGGAATGTGGTTTCTTTTTCCCCGAAGGCTTTTGGTAGGAGTCCCTCGCGAAACTTCCCTCCCTGGAATTTGTCGCTTGGACAGTGAATTAATCACCGCTGTCCTGTGACGCGGCAGAGGCGAAACCTTACGGTCTTGACAACTTTTTGGGAGCTGTTCGGTCTTTGATAGCTGTCTCAATTTATTTAATCCTCGATGCCTTTTCTTGACAAATTATGAAACCATTGGAGTTGAACGATCGCCTGGCAGGTGTTAGCTCTCGCGCTTCCTCGAACCCCTCTGCTCCAGGCTGTTCCTCCTTCCTGCCCTCGCGCTGTAGCAGCTGTGATTCTCTGCTTCCAATGCTGTCCTTCTGGAAGGACCCCCACCATCGAAAGGCGGAGGCAGTGACCCTCTCTCCTTTTTAATTTCAGGCTCTTGTCACCAGCTCCTGTAGGAAAGAGGCCCCAGCTCTTTCCTTGCCGTCTCCTGCACCGGCTTTGGCTCCCCGGCACGGTGTCTCCAGCGGGCTGTTGGCAGCGCCGTGGTGGTGGTGGGAGAAGGGCTGACCTGTCATTTCTTCTCCCGCAGCGGCGAGCACGGAAGTGGCTGATGCAAATTCAGACAAAGAGGCAGAATCTGAGGAGCCCCAGGAGAAAGCAAAAGCACAAGGGGCACCAAAAATAGAAGAGGAGGAGCAGGACCTAAAGGTACGGAGATGCAGAGGCGCGCGTCGGTCAGATCCGTCCCAGCTCGCGTAAGGGACGTGGCCGGGCGCTCGGCCGCTCCCCCAAGCCCTGGCCAGTTCGCTGCTCTCCCGGGGGCTCGCCGTGCCGCCGGCAGTGCAGGGGGACGTGCCGGCTCCCTCGGCCACCTCTGCCCGGGGGACGCCATGGCCACCGGGGCCCCCTGAGCTTTGGGCTGTGGGTTTGGCCCGGCTGGAGCGACCTCGTCCGCCTCCCGCGCTGCCGGCGGGACGGCGCTGTACCCCGCCGAAGCTCTAAACCGCAGATCCCAGCGCGGCTGCAAGAACAGCTTGCCCTGGCCTTGTGAAAGAGCAGCCGCGCGGGATTGGGCCGGCGTCTCTGCGGCCCGCGGTCCTGCCTCCTGCAGGAGCCAGCAGCCAAGGCTGGAAAGTGTTTAAAAACCAAAAAAAAAAATCAAGGGGGTGTGGTGGGGATAAAGACTGAGCCCTGGGTCTGGTCGTGAGAGAGAGCAAATGCTTTTGTCTTGACTTTCTTTCCACCAATAACGATGTTACAGTCCTCTGGCACGCGCCCCTTCAGTCGTCCCGTGCCCAGCTGAAGACTCCTCGTCCGTAATCTCTCTGTGTCCGGAGGCTGCCGGTACCGGTCGCTCTGCCCTTCCCCGGCCTGACTTTTTGAAGCTGTTGGATGCAAATTGGGGAAGCCCTGGGGATTTCTGCAGCGTCGTGCTGATATTTTCTCTCCCGAGCCTTGGTTTGCTCTTTTTGGCTGGGGCTGAACGATTCCCAGAGCCCCGTTCTGAGCTGTAGTAGTGACAGGCGGAGCTACAGGCTCGGGGTGACAGTTCCTCAGAGCAGTGGGGGAGATCTTTTCGATTTGTCCTTTTGATTCCCCGGTCGCTCGTTACCCTGAGATCTCCTGCAGCGTTAAATTTGGCTCCTGAGTAATTTCATTTTCGTTAGCAAATGGTGTCACCTCCCTGTGCCAGATGGTTTACGGATGGGGAATCGCCGGCTCGTGGTCGAACCCCGGTGGAAACCTGCAGCGGAAGCTGACCTCTGCTCCCGCCCTCGTTTCCCACCACTTAATCATTTTTCCGGTGTGAAAGGGAAGGGCTTCATTATTGTCCTCGTGACAGATTTACCACCTCTCCTAAAAGAACTCCAGCAGAGTTTTGAGATGCGATGCTCCCTGCCCAAAACCACCGAGCCCTCCCTCAGCGTAGCAGCGACATGAGGCCTGTCTGATTTTTTAATTTAATTTATTTAAAAAAAAGAAAAAAAAGCCTGCAGCAGGACCACGCTCGTTGGCTGCTGTGCCCCAGGTGGCTGCCAAAAGCCTTTTAAGCTGTCACGTTTGCTGTCCCCTTTTCTCCTGGTACTGGCGGTGCTGTGTGACGGACTCTGTGCTGTAGCGTGGTGCTTTCCCATGCAGGATCCCTTTAGAGCTGTTGGAGGAATCCCGTCTCCTCGGGTAATCGGTACCGTTCGCTTCATCGGTTCGGGATAATCTCTCTTCTGCCGGCTCTCTGGTTTGCAGGAGATCTGCCGGGTCCTCCGCTGCGAAGTCACCCTCTGCTGTGGGATCTTCCCTGGCTTCTCCGTAGCCACGTTAACGCGGGAATTCATTTCCCTGCCTCGGGCTTCTCTAGCGCTGCTTGTCTGTCTGGCCCCGTCCCCCCCTTGGGAGACAGACGCTGCGTTGTCGGCTTTGGGGACCTTCCAAAGCCTCTTCTGAAGAGCAAAGGGAAAAAAAAAAATTCTTAGAGCCCTCCTTAAAGCAATCGTGATGCCGCACGCAGGCGTCCGCCCTGTTTCTGCTCTTGATTGCTTCCTGGCTTGTTCCTGCTTTCATGCAGTCCCCTCAGTCAGGGGGATCGACGCAGGGGAGCCCCGTGGCCCCGTGCAGCACCCCAACGGGAGCTTTGACTCCTGCGGGACACTGGGGTCGAGTAACGGTGGTCGCTGTGGGCTGGCCTGGATCTTAACGTAGATATTGTCTCTGCTCGGGAGTAAATCCAGAGCTGTTACCCCTCTCCTGCGCTTTCCAGCTCGTTCCTCCGGAAAGCGGCGATTTACGAAGCCTGAAATTATATCCTGGCCCGTTTCCTTTGGGAAATGGTTGAAGTACAATATTTAAAGCTTTCCGCCCTGGCGATTGCTGTAACTCCAGAG
The DNA here is from genome assembly GCF_047370975.1 of Nipponia nippon. Lineage (NCBI taxonomy): Eukaryota > Metazoa > Chordata > Aves > Pelecaniformes > Threskiornithidae > Nipponia > Nipponia nippon. Next base: position 1,538,711 of record NW_028262291.1, on the reverse strand, counting down.
CTGGGGCACCGAAGCAGACCGAGCCCACGCCCAGAAGCGCTGGGAGCAGGGAAGGGTCCGCACCAAGGAGTTGGGGTTCCCCGCCCCCTCCGGCGGCTACGGAGGAGGTCTCGTCCCACCACCCCACACCGACCCCGTCCCCGGGGTGCAGGAGGGAGCGGGGCTTGCCGGAGGGGGTGACAGGCGCAGACGTTCGGGGCGGCACGTCCCCGTCCCGCCCGGCTGAGGGGCCGCGGGAGGTCCCGAGTCCTGTTTGCCGGGGAAGGCTTGGAACCGCGGGGCCGCAGCCTCCCGGTGCTGCTACCCGAGGGCGGCTCTTTACTCTCCCCTTTCTCCCTGGCAGTTTCAGATCGGAGAGCTGGCAAATACTCTGACTAGTAAATTGGAGTTCCTGGGCATCAACAGACAATCTATCTCCAACTTCCACATGTTGCTGTTGCAGACAGAGGTAACCGAGCCTTCGCCCCTCGCTCCGGCCTTCTGTTCCGAAGCGGATCAAATACTGTCCGCCGCTCGAGCGCCGAGGGCCGGCGCTGCGTGAACCTCGTGGCCGCCGCGGCGGTGCCGCGCGCCCGCCCGCCCACCTCCTGCAGGGCCCTTCCTCCGCGGGGGGCGAGCATGGCTTTGCGCGGAGGCGGTGTCTTCCTCCTGGCCCCCCCGAGTCCCATGCCGTAAGGGAGCCTCCCGGACCCCGAGTCCTCTCCCCAGGGCCGCTTGCAGCCTCCCTCAACGGCTTCCCCCGGTTCTTGCCCTCTAGACCCGCATTGCAGACTGGCGAGAAGGTGCTCTCAATGGAAACTACCTCAAACGCAAACTCCAAGACGCAGCCGAACAGCTAAAACAATACGAAATAAACGCCACCCCTAAAGGCTGGTCCTGCCACTGGGACAGGTACGCGCTCTCCTACCTTTCTCACCTTTCATCTCTGACATCTCAGACATGATTTGTGACCATCACCACCCGACGACGTGGCGCCGTCCCTCTCGGAGACTGAGAGCAGCTTCTGTTAGCAGTGCTGGGCAGGCAGAGAAACGTCCGGCACTCGCAGAGTTTGGGCCAGCCACCAAACTGGAGGAGCCAAACGGAGTGCTCAGTGCTTTGAGACGGAGCTGATTCCCTGATCGGACAGAGCTGGTTTTCACTCTTGCGAGTGTAAAGCGCTGTGGAGGGCGGGCCTGGGGGGTCGCGCATGCGAGAGCTCTGTGAACTTTGCAGGATCTCTGGATCACCTCTTCTGACCAACAGCTCTGACAAAGGACAAACTTCAACTCATCGACGGAACGAAGAACAAGATTTCTGTCTCCTGCCAGCAGGTCAGACCCAAACATTTCTTTGTCTATTTGGCTTTCTTGATTAATTTTCCTTTGTTTGAAATCTTTGCTCTTTTGTTTTTCAGCTCCCAGATCCGCTCCCTCTCTCTAGCATTCACTGTGTGTTTGACACCAAGAGTATCATAAAAAAAACGACCTCCGCGCACCACGGGGTAGGGGGGCAGCCGCTTCTCTCCATTGGGCTGTTCCCCGGTGCCTCTTCTTGGAGGGCGACTTTCAGCCAAGGCGGCGGCTGAAAGTCCCGATGCTAGCGAGACGTCGCTCCGCTGCGCGCTGGGCCTGCTTTTCTCGGCCCTCCCCTCCCTCGGAGCGGGGGGCTCAGGGCGACGTTTCGCACAGCCAGCAACGCAAATAGCTTTGAGCGAGCCGGCTCGGGCCTCTCCTGCCTCTCTGTCCTCAAAGTTGTTTGTTGCGTTTGGGAGAGCGGCAGCCCTTGCTGCCGAGGGTCTTCCCTGCGAGAGCGCACCGCTGTCGTGGGCAGGCCCGCCTCGGAGTGTCGGTGGCGGGGAAGGGAATCTAAAGCCTCCTTCTCTTTCTTGTGATTTAGGGAGCATAGACGCTATTTCTATGTTAACGAGCGCTCAGGAGAGTCGCAATGGGAGTTCCCCGACGGGGAGGACGAAGAGGAGGGAGAGCGGGCCACCGACAGAAAAGCCGACGGTCCTCCTAAACCACCTCCAAAAGACAAAGGAGAGCGCGCCGGGGACCCCGCCGAGCGCTCCGCAGGTACAGAGCGGGGCGCGGCAGCTGGGGGGTCCTGGCCCCGAAGCGGGGCGTCGCGGGGCGTCGCCGAGCGCTACGGCACTAGCCCGGGCACCTCACGGTGGCTTTAGCGAAGCCGGGAGGAGCGCTGCTCCCGCGTCCCGAGCTGTCCCCATCGGTTTCAGGCGTCAGAGTGGTGCCGGGGAAGGCGGCGCGCAGCTCGTCGGTCAAGCCCGTGGCCCGAGCTCTGCCTGCCCGCTCCCAGGCAGGGCCCTGGCAGGGAGGCAGCGGGCAGGAGCAGGCAGCGCGGGTCTGTAGCCTGGGTTTTCAAGCCTGTGTCAATATGTATTCTTCAGGCTCCCTTTGTAAAGAATCCTTCTCAGGCCAAGTTCCTGCTACGTCTCTCATGCCGCTCACTCCATTTTGGACTCTGCTTCAGTCCTCTGTCCCGGTCCTCCAACCTCCCTTGCCTTTGGAAATGCCTCCGCCGCCTCCGCCTCCGCCGGACTCGCCCCCGCCGCCGCCCCCGCCGCCCCCGCCTCCCGGAGAAGACGGCGAGATCCAGGAAGTGGAGATGGAAGATGAGGGGGGCGAGGAGCCGCCCGCCCCGGGAACGGAGGAAGACGCTCCCCTGAAGCCTCTCCTGCGCCCAGCCGCCAGCAGCAGCCAGGTGAGCGGCGGCCAGGCACAGCCGGGGCTCGGCCGGTCCAACCGCGCCGCGTTCGAAGCAGGGGAGGGGGCACGGCAGGGCGCTCGCGGCCGCCTCCCTCCCGGCTCGGCGCTCACCTCGGCACTCACCTCGGCGCTCTCTTCCAGGGCGCCGTTGAACCCAGCCTGGCCCCGCTGCTCTCTGCCAAGCCTCAGAAGAGGAAAGCCGTGGAGATGAGCCCGGGGCTGATGCAGCGAACGGCCACCATCGGCAGCTGCCCCGTCATCTACAGCCAGCCCCTGATGGCCGCCGGCAAGTACCAGCCTTCGGCCGTGCCCCTCGCCTCCCTGAGGCCGCGCCAGCGGCTGCAGGCCGAGATCCAGGGCCGCCCCAACCTCCGCATCGCCCCGGGCCACGCCGGCCCTCAGCCCGCCGCGCTGGGCCTGCAGTCCGGCTACCTGGGCGTGACGGCGCCAGCCGCGCCTTCCGTCATGAGCTACTCGGAGTGCGCTGCGCCCGTCAGCCTGGCCGCTGCCGCCGTGCAGCCGGCCCCGGCGCGAGGAGCCCTGCCCGCTGCTGGCACCGCCGAGCAGCCGCCGCCACCGCCGCCCCCCCAGACGCCCCCGCCGCCCACCCCCAAGGCGCCGCCGCCACCGGAGAAGGAGAAGCCAAGGAAGGGGCGGAAGGACAAGGTAGGCGCCAGTCCCTCGCCGGCGGGCCGGGCCCCCTCTCCTCCCTTTCCAGCCGCCCTCACCGCGGCCTGTTGCGTTCCCGGCGCAGGGCAAGAAGGGCAAGACGAAGATGCCGTCGCTGGTGAAGAAGTGGCAGAGCATCCAGCGGGAGCTGGACGAGGAGGAGAACTCCAGCTCCAGCGAGGAGGACCGGGAGACCACCGCCCAGCGGCGCATCGAGGAGTGGAAGCAGCAGCAGCTGATGAGGTACGGGCACCGGGAGGCTGCGCCGGCACCGGCAGCGCTTCCCTGTGGCGCGGGGCTCGGCTCCTCCTGGGGGGGGACGTTTCTGTAGAGGCAGAGCGGGGGTCCGCGTCCCCGGCACACGAGGGCGGTGGGGACGGCTGCCTCGTGCCGCCCGGCCGCTGACGCCCCGCTTTGTCCCCGTAGTGGCATGGCGGAGAGGAACGCCAACTTCGAGGCGCTGCCGGAGGACTGGCGAGCGCGGCTGAAGCGGAGGAAAACCGCGTCGAGCACATGAGGCGCGCTGCGCTCGGGGTTTTTTGTTTTTGTTTTTTGGGGTTTTTTTTTACAGATGTACAGTTCAGAGCCCTTCACTTGACTGTTGTCCAATAAATTGTAGCAGTTTGGGACGTGCCGTCTGGTGACATCTGGTGCTTTGGGGCCGGCGTGCGCGGTGGCCCTGGCTCGGGCTGACGCCGCAGCGGGGGCTCTTTGTAGCCCCGTTCCCTCGGGTGTTTGCCAGGATAACGAAATCCCTCTGGCTCCTTTCCCAGCTCTGCTCCGGGCCCGCCCCGGCCCTCCCCGCTGCTGGCCGGTCGCTCAGCGACCGCGTCCCAGGTCCCCGGCGCCGCTGGGACCGGAGAAGGGTCTTGCCGCGAGGGTCTTGCCGGGTCTCTGGCGGCCATGCGGCCCTCGGGGCCCCCCGCTGCCGGGGGCGGGGAGGGGGGACCGGTCCCGGAGCCCTACGACAGCTTCATGCGCCGCCACCTGCGCTACTACGGCTACTTCCGAGGTGAGCCCGCGCCGCAGGGACGCGTCCCCTTGTGTCCCCCGGCCGTTTGGGCTGCAGCCGTGCTCTCCCCAAGGCCAGAAGCCGGGCGAGCAGAAGAGCCCCGTGTCCCCGGGGGGCCCCTCCGAGCGGCTCCCCGCCGAGGTGCCCGGCACGGCCAACGCCGGCCCCGGTTGCCCGCAGGGTCCTGGGCAGCAGCCGAGCCGTGAGTGGCCCCCGTTGTCCCCTGGCACCCTCCCTGTCCCTGCCTTGGGGCGGGGGGTGGTTTTGGGGGTGTCCCCACCCCAACCTTTCCAGCCCGAGCTCCCTGCCGGAGCTGTGCCGTGGAGCCGGGAGTGCGCCAGAGCCCCTCAGTCCCTCCCGCTCCCCTCGCCAGGCACGCCGGTCCCCTCAGCGCCGTGCCCCGGCACGCCGGTCCCCTCGGCGCGGCACTGCGGGTCCCCGGGGGAGCCGCGGGCTCTCTTCGCCCTTCCCTCGGCGCGGGGACCCCTGCCCGCTCCCCGCTGGCCCATCGAGTGCGAAGTCATCAAGGAGACGATCGAGCACATCGGTGAGGGAGCGCCCCGGCCGCCACCGCCACCGGACCCCCACTGTGCCCATGGCGCCCATCTCTGTCCCGTCCCCCCCCCAGAGTGGGTCCCCCCGGAACCAGAGCCCTTCTGCCAGCCCACGGGCCACGAGCGGGCCCCGTCCACCCTCGGCGAGGAGCGGGGCACCCTCGTCTACCACCTCAGCCCAGGTAGCGGGGAGCGGGCAGCACCCCCGGGTGCCCCCTTGGCCCCCCCAGGCCCCCAGCGCCTCCCTCCGGGCTTCCCCTCGCAGTGCCCCCAGGCTCCCGCTTCACCTGCGCTCGCGTTGGGGGGGCCCCGGGCCCCCTCTCCTCGCCGGCGGCCGCCTTGGCGGGTCCCCAGGATGCCACGCTGCTCTTCGAATCCCGCTTCGAGAGCGGCAACCTCCAGAAAGCCGTCAAGGTGTAAGAGAGGGGCCGGGGGGGGGGGGCGAGGGGGGGCGGCGGCGGGGCCGGCAGCCGCAGCGTGGCCCGTCCCACCGCGCAGGGGCCCCTATGAGTACGTGCTGACGCTGCGGCCGGACCTGTACACCGCCAAGCACACCCAGTGGTTCTACTTCCGCGTCCAAAACACCCGGCGAGACCCCCTCTACCGCTTCACCATTGCCAACCTGGCGAAGCCCAAGAGCCTCTACGGCGAGGGCATGCGGCCGCTGCTCTACTCCCAGCGGGAGGCCCAGAGCCGCGGCATCGGCTGGCGCCGGGTCGGGACCGACGTCCGCTACTACCGGGGTGGCGGCGGGGAGGAGCCGGCCGCCTTCCGCCTCTCCTGGACGACGCGCTTCCCCCACGACGGTGATACCTGCTTCTTCGCCCACTCCTACCCCTACACCTACTCCGACCTGCAGCGCTACTTGCGGGCGCTGGCGGCCGACCCGGTGCGCTCACGGTACTGCGCGGTGCGGCCGCTGTGCCGCAGCCTGGCCGGCAACACCATCTACCTGCTGACCATCACCAGCCCCGCCGGCGCGGCGGCCAAGCGGGCAGTGGTGGTGAGCGCCCGCGCGCACCCCGGGGAGAGCGGCGGCTCCTGGGCCATGCGCGGCTTCCTCGATTTCCTCCTCGGTGGCCACCCCGACGCCCGGCTCCTGCGCCGGCTCTTTGTCTTCAAGGTGGTGCCCATGCTCAACCCCGACGGGGTGGTGGTGGGCAACTCCCGCTGCTCCCTGGCAGGCCGGGATCTCAACAGGGCTTACGGGATGGCGCTCCGCGGCTCCTTCCCCGGCGTGTGGCACCTGCGGGCCATGGTCGAGAGGTGAGGAGGGGGCGCGGGGAGCCGGCGGGACGGGTGCCGCTCCCGCCGCGGCACCGCTGGCCATATCCTGATGGGCGCAGGGTGCTGGCGGAGCGGGAGGTGGTGCTGTACTGCGACTTCCACGGGCACAGCCGGAAGAACAACGTCTTCATGTACGGCTGCGACGGCAGCGGGGTCGGCGCCGGGCAGCGGCTGCGCCAGCGCGTCTTCCCCCTGATGCTGAGCAAGAACGCCCCCGACAAGGTGAGTTTCACGGTGATGCCGGCCGGTGACCACGGTGTCCCCGCGGGGCTGGGGAGGGGGACGCGTGTCCCCCCCATGCCGCGCTGACCCCGGGGCCGGCCCCAGTTCTCCTTCCCCAGCTGCAAGTTCAAGGTGCAGAAGAGCAAAGCGGGGACGGGCCGGGTGGTCATGTGGCGCATGGGCGTCTCCAACAGCTACACCATGGAGGTGGCCTTCGGCGGCTCCACGCTGGGTGAGGGGACGCCGCGGGTGCCGATGTCGGCTGTGTCAGCGGGTGGCTGTTCCCCGGGTTGGGAAGCCGCCGCTTGTTTCCTTCTCCCCCCGTCCCCTCCAGGCGGGAGGAGCTCGCACTTCACCTTGGAGGACCTCAAGTCGCTGGGCTACCACCTCTGCGACACCCTGCTCGACTTCTGCGACCCCCATCCTGCCAAGGTGGGCCAGCAGCCGCCGCTTGAGCCACGGCACCCAGCCCGGTGCCGTAGCAGAACCGCGGCGATGCCGGCTCCATCCCGCAGTTCCAGCAGTGCCTGTCGGAGCTGGATGCGCTGCTGCGGCAGCGGCTGGGCCGGCAGCCGGGCTCCGGCAGCAGCTGGAGCGACGTCTCCCCTTCGGAGCTCGAGTCCAGGTACGTCCTGGCCGTGCCGCCCCGCGGAGCCCCCCGGTGCCGGCGGTGGCTGCAGGCGGTCGTCTCCCCGCACAGCACCAGCGGCTCCGACAGCTCCGCGTCCGACGAGGCCCCAGCTCCCCTCCGCGGCCCGGCCCGGCCGGTGAGTCCCCGGGTGCCGCCGCTTTCGGGGCGGGCGGGACGAAGTGCCGGAGAGACGCGGGGTGCAGACACCCCGGCACCACTTTGCCATCCAGCGCAGCGGAGGAGGAAGCGGCTGCGGAGCCGGAGAGCGAGGAATGCCCTGCACCGGATCAATGCTGTCCACCGGAGCCGTGCCGGCGTTCCGGTGAGCCCGGGCCCGCGAGCACGGTGCACCCAGAGGGGACAGAAGGGCAGGGACGCTTGTCCCCAGCGCTGTCCCAGCCTGGTGCCAGCACCTGAGTGGATCTGAGCCCTCTTCTCTGCCCCCCAGGCCAGGCCGGGGCCCCCCAGGGCTCTCCCTGGCAGCGTGGCGGGAGAGGAGCCCAGAGCCGGCTCTGCCGTGCCCTTCCCCAGCGCAGCCGGAGCGCGGGATGGCCGCCACATGGCAGGAGCTCAGCCGGACGATGCCGCGAGCGTGGCGTCACACCGTCAGCCGCCGCCGAGCACCCAGCGCCCCGGCGGTTCCTCGCGGGGTGCAGCCGCGGGAGATGGGACAGGGCCGTCGCGGCGGCGGGGCGGGCAGGCGGCCGCTGCCCGCAGGTGCAGGGCCCGTCCCCGCCTCGCCGCCCCGGGCAGCGCCCCGCCGCCCGCCGCCCCGCGCTGCTGCGCCTGTGCTCGCCATTAAAGGCGGTGCCGCGGCCGTGCCTCTGCCTGCTGACGCCTGCCTTCATCGCGCCGGCCCCCACGGGCTCCCCCTTGGCCACCCGGGCCCAGGCCCTGCCGCCATGACGGTGCCGCAGGCCCCCTCGCCGTGACGTCACCTCGCCATGATGTCACCGCAGGCCCTGGCGAGGCCTTGGGCCCCGTGGGTGCCGCAGGCCGCGTTGCCATGGCGACGCCTGCAGGCCGCGGTGACGCCCGCCCCCCCCCCCCCGCCTCGTTGCCGTGGCGACCCGGCGGTGGGCCCACCCCTCCGGCCGGAAGTGATTGGCGGGCGCGCCGGAAGTACCGGGAGGGCGGAAGCGGAAGCGGCGGCGGCGGTGTCCTTCTGGGCCGTGACGCCGGGGCGGCACCATGGCGGACGCGGCCTCGCAGGTGCTGCTGGGCTCGGGGCTGACAGTGCTCTCGCAGCCCCTCATGTACGTGAAGGTGCTGGTGCAGGTAAGGGCGGGCCGGTAACGGAGAGCCGGGGCGGGGCGGGGGGGGTACCGGGCTCGGTACCGGTTGCCTGTCCCCGCCGCAGGTGGGCTACGAGCCGCTGCCGCCCACCCTGGGGAGGAACATCTTCGGGCGCCAGGTCTACCAGCTGCCCGGCCTCTTCGCTTACGGTGAGTCCGGCCCGGCGGCGCGGATCCCCCCCCCCGGTGTCCCCGTGGGGTGACCGGATCCCCGTGGGGTGACCGGGTCCCCGCTGTCCCCAGCCAAGCACATCGTGAAGGTCGATGGGAGAGCGGGACTCTTCAAAGGCCTCACCCCCCGCCTCTGCTCCAGCGCCATCGGCACCGTGGTGCACGGGAAAGTGCTGCAGGTACCGGGGGGGCGGGGGGGGCTCTGCCGCCGGGGGCTGGGGCCGCGGGGACCCCGCCTCTCGTCCCCGGGGCGCCGGCAGGGCCCCCCCCGCCCGCCCTCACCCTGCCCTTCCCTCCCCAGCGCTACCAGGAGGCCGAGCAGGCCGAGGTAGGTGCCAGGCTGCTGCCCCGGAGAAACTCCTGCCCCCTCCATCTCCCCTTTCCCCCATCGCTCCCTCCTTCCCTGCATCCCTCCTTCCCTGCATCCCTCCTTCCCTGCATCCCTCCTTCCCTCCCTCTCTCCCTTCTTTCCTTCCCGCCTCCATCTCCCCCTTTCTTTTTCCCTTCCTCCCTGCCTCTGTCTCTCCCTTTCTTTCTCCTTTCCTCCATCTCTTTCCCTTCTTCCATCCCTCTCTCTCTCCCTTTCTCCCTTCCTCTTCCTTCCTGCCTTCATCTCTCTTCCCATTATTCCCTGCCTCCATTTCCCTCCCTGCCTCCGTCTCCCCCTCCGCCCCCATCTCTCCCTTTCTTCCCTTCTTCCTTCCATCTCGCCCTTTCTTTTTCCCTTCCTCCCTGCCTCTGTCTTTCCCTTTGTTTCTCCCTTCCTCCATCTCTTCCCTTCTTCCATCCCTCTCTCTCTCTCCCTCCCTGCCTCCATGTCCCTCCCTGCCCCTGCCTGCCTTCATCTCTCCCTTTCTTCCCTCCCTCCCTGCCTCCATCTCTTGCTCTCTCTCCCTCTCTCCCTTTCTTTCCCTTCTCTCCCCTTCCCTCTTCCCCCTCCCTCCCGCGTGTGGCTGCGGGCAGAGGCAGCCCGGCGCCGGGCAGAGCCGCGGGGCGCAGGGGGCTCTGGCGGGGCCGGGGGCTGCCGAGCCCGTGCTGGGGGGGGGTTGGGTCCTTTTGGGGGGGCAGGGAGGGAGCGGAGCCTTCTGGGGGGCTGCTCCCCACCCGATTCCTCTTTCCCTCTCCAGCCTGGAGCCAGCAAGAAGGAGCCCGTGTCCTCGCTGGAGCAGGTCCTCAAGGAGGTGAGGAAGAGGAGGGTGCTGGGGTGCGAGAGGGGCTCGGTACGACGGCGGGGCTGCCGGGCTCGCTGCCGGCCGCGTCCCCCTGACGGCCCGCTTCTCCCCAGACCTCCCGAGAGATGGTCGCCCGCTCCGCCGCCACGCTCATCACCCACCCCTTCCACGGTAGGTGCCCCCCTCCCCGCCGCTCCGCGGGCCTGGCGATGGCCGCCTGTCGCTCCCGTGTCCCCCCGGGGTGTCCCCGCGCCCCCCGCTGACCCCCGCGCCGCCTGTCTCTGCCCGCAGTGATCACCCTGCGCTGCATGGTGCAGTTCATCGGCCGGGAGACCAAGTACAGGTACGGGGCGGGGGGGCTGGGGGTGCCCCGGGGGGGGCTGCCGGCCCGCAGGGCCCCCTCTGAGCGCGCTCCTCTTCCTCCCCGGTCCAGCGGGACGCTAAGCGCCTTCACCACGATTTACCGAGAAGAGGGCGTCCTCGGCTTCTTCGCGTGAGTGCTGACAACCGGGACCTCGGGGCGAGGCGGGCGGTGGGATCCGCTCCCCAAAATCCGCGGGCTTTGCTTGCCGCTCGGGTGTCGCTTCTCCCCGCGGCCGCAGCTCTGCTCTCCCGTTCCAAGAACCGCTCGGGTGCCGCCGGGGTGCACAGTTCCCCGTTCCGGGCTCCCCGGTGCGGATCGGGCAAACCCCCGCCTCGTAGCCACCGGCCCTGGGTTGCCGGGGTGACATCCAGCGCCTGGGGACATTAAAACAGAGCAAAGGTGTCGTAACCCTTCCCCGGGAGCACCGGCTGCAGGTGTTTTGGGTCCCTCTGGCAGCTCCCCTCTGCACCCGCGTCCTCTCGGAACCGCTTGTCCGAGCATCCCCGCTCCCGCGGCGGGGAGCTCCCCCCTTCACCTGGCCGCTCCCTCCCGTTCCCGGCCGGCTCTTCCCCGTTTCTCAGCCAGATCCGGGTCTGCCCCAGGCTGACGTTCCCGCTGCCTCTTCTCTTTCAGCGGCCTCATCCCCCGGCTCCTCGGGGACATCCTTTCCCTCTGGCTCTGCAACATGCTGGCCTACCTCATCAACACGTACGCGCTGGAGAACGGGGTACGGGCTCCGCGCCCTGCTCGGGGGGGCCCGGGGCGGGTTGGCGGCACCGCAGCAGCGTCACCGGTGCCGAGCTGACCGCGGTGAGGGACGGGGGCGGCTCAGGGGGGCAGGACCCCGCTTTGGGGTGGCAGCCCCGGGGGTTGAAGGTGCCTTTTCTCCTCCCGCAGGTCTCAACCATGGCTGAGATGAAGAGCTACTCGCAGGCCGTCACTGGGGTGAGCACAGCCCGCGCGCGCGTGCGTGTACACCCGCCTGTGCGACGCCGTCTCCCTGCGGGGAAGGGCGCGTTCCTGCGATCCCGCCTGTCCTGCGGCCGCTGGGCTGGGGAGCAGATCCTGAGGGATCGGCCCACGGGGGATGGAATGCTCTGGGGCGGCGGTGTGTCGCCCTGCGCGCCCGGCGGCTGACGGCCTTGGCCTTGCCTCCGCATTCCCTGGAGCCTGCGGGAGCAGGTTCCCTCCCCGGGACGGTCCCAGGGGATCTTTTGGGACTCGTTCTCCCCACGGGGAGGGATCCCTGCGGGGGCCGCGGGCCGCTGCCGACGGGCCCTGCTCTCCTTGCAGTTCTTCGCCAGCATGCTGACCTACCCCTTCGTCCTCGTCTCCAACCTGATGGCCGTTAATAACTGCGGGTGAGTCCTGCCCCGCCACGAGGGCGAGCCCGCGGCTGGCGTGGCTGACAGCCGTGTCCCTCCGCGCCGGATCACCTCCCGAAATTGCCTTTCCGAAGCTCCCGGGTGGCAAAGAGGTTTCAAACTCGCTGCGGGGTCGATCCCTCGGCGGTGGTGCTGCGGTGGGGGGGACGCGTGGGGCGGGAGCCTGGCCTTGAAAGGGCCATTTTGGGGTTCAGGCCAGCGTGGAGCTGCAGGGGGGCTGGGTCCTACCCCACCGGCTCGGTCCTGGGTGGAAGTAATTCCCCTCCCTTCCCCAGGCTGGCTGGGGGTCTCCTCCCCTACGCACCCACCTACTCCTCCTGGCTGGACTGCTGGAGCCAGCTGCACAGGGAGGTAAGCAGCCGCAGCCGGGCAGCGCCGGGAATGCTACCCGGCCACGGAGGAGAGCCGGGTGGAAGCCCTGCGGGGTCTGGGGTGGCCACGCCGGGGCTCCGGGTAGCCCTGACTCACCCGATGGTGGTCGTTTCCCCCTTCCAGGGCAACATGAGCCGAGGGAACAGCCTGTTTTTCCGCAAGGTGCCCGCAGGGAAGCGATACGTGTGGGAGGAGAGGAGGTTTCGCTGAAGCTGGAGCCGAGAGAGGAGTCGTGAAGCCGACGCTGGGCTCTGGAGGCCAGGAATTACGAGAGAGTGGTGATTTCTATACAGTTTTTTAAAAATCATTTAATGCTGAGAGATGAAGGCGGACGTGTGAGAGTGTCTGTGGCGGGGCCGGGGGCTTCCCGGGGGGGCTGCCGCCGATCTCCAGTGTTGCCGCCCCGATCCCACCGCCGGAGCGCTGTCCCTGTTATCCCCCATTCCCCTATCGTTTATCCGACCCCTTTTCATCAGCCTGACGCCCACACAGACCCCAACGTGGGCGCTGGATGGGTCCCACGAGACGTCATCATGTCCGTCCTTCTGTCCCCACTGGGACCGGCGCCGGGGTCTTGTCTTTAGCCTGAAAACGTGGGTGTTGCCGAGGCTGCCGGTAAATCCGCCGGCAGGAACCCCTCTCCCCTCGCCTGCCTCAGTTTCCCCTCCCTCGCTCCCTCTCGGGGCCGCAGTGACGGGATCGATCCCACCGTCAGCGTTCGCGGGGGTGGCACGAGGGGACACGCGGCTGGTGACAAGGGGAGGATGGTGGCACCTCTGGGCTGTGAAAAGAGGGTGGCAGGGGGGTCGCACAACCCGTCGGGGTTGTACGCATGGCGGGGGGGCTGCACACCCAGTGCTGGGGTTGTGCAGCTGGAGGGGGGGGCTTGCACACCCAGCAGGAGGGTGGCACAGCTGGATGGAGAGTCGCACACCCTGCGGTGGTGGGGGCTGCGTGCTCAGGGGCAGGATTGCACAGCTGGAGCAGGGGTTGTTGCACACCCAGCAGGGTTGTTGCACGTGGAGGGGAGGTGCAAGGCTGGGTTGTGTGCTGCACACCTGGCAGGGCTTGTTATGCACCTGATGGGGGGGGCTGGAAAGCTGGGAGGTGGGTTGCACACCTGGTGGGGGCTGTTGTACGTGCAGCGGAAGGGTTGCACAGCTGGAGCAGGGCTTGCACACCCGGCAGGGGTTGTTGCACACCCCGCAAAAGTTATTTGCACATGCAGGGGGGGAGCGAAGCTGGGAGGTGGGTTGCACACCCGGCAAGGGCTGTTGCACGCCCGGCAGGGTGTTTTTGCACACCCAGCAGAGGTTATTTTCACATGTAAGGGGGGGAACAAAGCTGGGAGGTGGGTTGCACACCCAGCGAGAGGGTTCAACACCCGGCGGGGGCTGTCACACATGCAGTGGGAGGGTTGCACACCCAGCAGGGGTTATTTGCACGTGTAAGGGGGGGGTGCAAAGCCGGTTGGTGGGTCGCACCCCCGGCAGCGGGGTCGCACCCCCGGCGGGGGCTGTCGCACACCCAGCAGAGGTTATTGCACCTGCAAGGGGGGTGCAAAGCCGGGTGGTGGGTCGCACCCCCGGCGGGGGCTGTCGCACCCCCGGCGGGGCCGCTCCCCGCCGCTGGCCGAGGCCCGCCCGGGGGAGGCGGCCCCGGGGGAGGCGGCGCCGGGGGCGGCCGCTCGCTCCCTCCCTCCCTCCCTCCCTCCCCGGGTGCCGGCGCCATGGCGGAGGCGGGAGCGGGCGGCGGGGGCCTCCTGAGCGGCGGCAGCGAGCGGCGGTGCCGGGCGCGGCTGGCGGCGGCGGCGGGGGCGCGGCGGGGGGCGGCGGCGGCGGCGGCGGCGGTGCTGGTGCCGCTGTGCTCGGTGCGCGGCCGCCCCGCGCTGCTCTTCACGCTCCGCTCCCGCCGCCTGGGCGGCCCCCACAGCGGCGACGTCAGGTACCGGCGGCGGGGAGCGGGCAGCGGCGCCGGGCCGGCCCTGACGCTGCCGTTGCCTCTCGTAGTTTCCCCGGGGGGCGGCGGGACCCGGCGGACGGCGACGCGGTGGCCACGGCGCTGCGGGAGACGCGGGAGGAGCTGGGGCTGGCGCTGGCCGCGCCCAGCGTCTGGGGGCAGCTGCGGCCGCTGCCCGACCGGGTACCGGGCACCGGGCACCGGGGGGGGGGGCTGGAGGGACGGAGTGGCTGGGGACACCGAGGACGGGGGGGGGGGGACGGACAAGGACGGGGGTGACAAGGATGGAGGTCACAAGGACGTGAGGACATGGGGTGGCAAGGACAGGGGGTCACAAGGATGGGGGTGACAAGGACGGGGTGACAAAAACATGAGGACATGGGGTGGCAAGGATGGGGGTGACGAGGACATGGGGTGACAAGGATGGAGGTCACAAGGACATAGGGTGGCAAGGATGGGGGTGACAAGGCTGGGGTGACAAAAACGAGGACATGGGGTGGCAAGGATGGGGGTGACAAGGACATGGGGTGGCAAGGATGGGGGTGACGAGGACATGGGGTGACAAGGATGGAGGTCACAAGGACATGGGGTGACAAGGATGGGGGTGACAAGGATGGGGTGACAAAAACATGAGGACATAGGGTGGCAAGGAGGGGGGTGACAAGGACATGGGGTGACAAGGATGGAGGTCACAAGGACATGGGGCGGCAAGGACAGGGGGTGACAAGGCTGGGGTGACAAAAACGAGGACATGGGGTGGCAAGGATGGGGGTGACAAGGACATGAAGACATGGGGGTAACAAGGATGTGAGGACATAGGGTGGCAAAAACATGAGGACATGGGGTGACAAGGATGGGAGTGACAAGGACAGGACGGGGGTGACAAGGACACAAGGGCAGGGTGGCAGGGACACAGGTGACAAGGACACAGGGTGGCAGGGGTTCACGGTGACAGGGGCACGGGGCACTGGCTGCAGGCACAGGGGGTGGTGTTGGGTGACAGCCCCGCGACGGGTGTCAGGGTGGGGTGCGGGCGAGCGGGTGGCACTTTGGGGAGGGGGGGTTGTCACCCCCCTGTCCCCCACGCCGTCCAGCAGGGACAGCTGGTAGCTCCCGTCGTGGCCAACCTGGGGCCCCTGGAGGACCTGATGCTGACCCCCAACCCCGACGAGGTGGGTGACCCCCTCACCGGCCGCGTCCCCTGTCCGGCGACGCCGCGGTCACCCCCTCGCCGCCTGTGCCGGCAGGTGGAGGAGGTGTTCACCCTGCCCCTGGATCACCTCCTGCGGGAGGAGAACCAAGGCTACACCCATTTCCGCACCGCCGGCCGCTATGGCTACACCCTGCCCGTCTTCCTCAACGGCCCCCACAAGGTCTGGGGGCTGACGGCCATCGTCACCGAGCTGACCCTGGAGCTGCTGGCGCCCGGCCGCTACCGCCGCAAGACCCACGTGCCGGCCCGCAGCCCCTCGGCCCGCTTCCTCCAGGGGAGCTCGGCCTGAGGCGGTGGTTTTGGGGGGGTGCGCACAGGCGGAGCTCTCCCCGTGCCTCCTCGGTTACGCGGCTTCTTTTGGCCGCCTGTAGGCCAGCCTCGTCGCACACACGCACGGAGACGGGAAACCGCGCCGTTCCCCCACGCCAGCGGCTGATGTCACACGCTGCGATCGAGTAAAAGAAAGCCATGTTTTGAAACCGCTCGTGCCACGGCCTCCAAGTCACGACAGCCGGCGCCGGTGCCACCGCGGCGGTGCCGGGGAGCGCGGGGTCCCCGGGGCCGTCCCACAACCGCTGCCTCTCCCCGCAGCGGGGATGTGGAGCCTCACGGAAAGCCAGGATCTCCCCTCGGGGGGGGGGGGGGTATCCCCACCTCGGCTGCGCGATCCCCCGATCCCTGGGGCTCCCCCGCTGCGGGGGGGGGCAGGACCCGGAGCCCCCCAGCACGCCCTCCCCACCATTTTATGCTCACAGCCGCCTCCCGCTCCCCAGCGGAGAGAGGAGCCGGTGAGCGCAGCAGTGTTTATTGAGGACCCCCGCAAACGCCCCGAGAAGCCCCCCCAGGGCAGGGCCACCCCTGCTGGCAGCCCTTGCTCCGCCGCCGGCTCCTCATGCTGCCGCCGCTCGGGCTTTGGCCTCCCCGTAGCGCCGCATCCTCTCCTCCAGCTCCGGTCGGAAGTGACGGATGAGCCCCTGCGTGGAGCAAAGGGGACGGAGTTAACGGGGCAGAGAGAGGCCCCCGGCCCCAAATCCCCCCTCTGCCAACCTGCACAGGCCAGGCCGCGCCGTCCCCCAGGGCGCAGATGGTGTGGCCCTCGATCTGCTTGCTGATCTCCCACAGCGCGTCGATCTCGGCCGCCTGCGCGTTGCCCTGCACGAAGCGCGCCATGACCTTGTTCATCCAGTCGACGCCTGCGGGGAGGGAGAGGCGGTGAGGGGCCTGCGGTGCGGCCCCACGGACCCCCCGCCCCACGGACCTCACCTTCCCGGCACGGGGTGCACTGCCCGCAGCTCTCGTGCTTGTAAAACTCGATGAGGCGAGCGATGGCTTTAACGACGTCGGTCTGGGGAGGGAGAGGAGGGTGAGGGCCCTGCCACGGCACGGGGCGGGCGGGGAGGGGGGCTCCTCCCTTACCGATTTGTCCATGACGATGACGGCGGCCGTGCCGAGCCCGCTCTGCGCCTGCACCAGGGCGTCGAAGTCCATCAGCACGGTCTCGCACACCGACTTGGGGAGCAGCGGCGTGGAGGAGCCCCCCGGGATGACGGCCAGCAGGTTGTCCCAGCCCCCGCGGACACCCCCTGCCAGAGACAGGGGGACAGGACGGGCTGAGCCGGGCCCGGCGCCGGCCTGGTGCAGCTCGGCGGCCTGCGGCGCTTACCGGCGTGCTTCTCGATGAGCTCCTTCAGCGGCACCGACATCTCCTCCTCCACGGTGCAGGGGTTGTTGACGTGACCCGAGATGTTGAAGAGTTTCGTCCCCGAGTTGCGCTCCCGCCCGAAGCCGGCGAACCAGGCGCCGCCCCGCCGGCAGATGGTGGGGGCCACCGCCACCGTCTCCACGTTGGCCACCGTGGTGGGGCAACCGAAGACACCTGGAAGCAACGGGAGCTCTCAACGGCCACACTCTGTCTGTCTGCGGCAGGACGGCAGCCCGGGGATGACGGGGTTTATCTGGTAGCCACCGATTTGTCCAGTGGCCGCCATTTTGTCCTGCTCTCGAGCGGCGGCTGGAAATGAAGCAGAGCAAAGCGGGGAGGGCTGGGGCCGTACCCACGTCGGCGGGGAAGGGCGGCTTCAGGCGCGGCTTGCCCTGCTTGCCCTCGATGGACTCGATCAGCGCCGTCTCCTCCCCGCAGATGTAGGCTCCGGCGCCCCTCACCACGAAGACGTCGAAGGCGTAGCCGGAGCCGCAGGCATCCCGCCCCAGCAGCCCGGCCTCGTAGGCCTCCCGGATGGCCACCTGCGGCGGGGAGGGACGCGTGGGTCTGGGGGCTCCCCCCTTTCCCGCCGGCGGGGTTCCCCCCATCCCGCCGCCGCTCACCTGCAGGTTGGAGGCCTCGTTGTAGAACTCGCCACGGATGTAGACGTAGGCGGCGCGGGCGCCCATGGCGCGGCCCGCCACCAGGCAGCCCTCCACCAGCTTGTGGGGGTCGTGGCGCATGATCTCCCGGTCCTTACAGGTGCCCGGCTCCCCCTCGTCCGCGTTCACCACCAGGTACTTGGGCCTGGGGGAGGCCAAGGCCGTCAGGGCCGGGCTCCCCGCGGGGAGGGGACCGCGCCGGTGGCGGTGGCGGTGCCGGTCTCACCTGCCGTCCGGGGGTTTGTTCATGAAGCTCCACTTGAGGCCGGTGGGGAAACCGGCGCCGCCGCGGCCCCGCAGCCCCGAGGCCTTGATCTCCCCGAGGATCCAGTCCACCCCCTTGAGCAGGATCTCCTTCGTCTTGTACCAGTCGCCGCGGCGCAGGGCGCCCTGCAGCCTGCGGGCAGGGCACGGCCGGTGGCACCGGGCCGGGCCGCACTGGGACCCCCCCCCCCCCGCCTCCGGTACTCACCTCCAGTCGTGCCGCCCGTAGAGGTTGGTGAAGATCCGGTCCTCGTCCCGCAGCGACCCGAACTGCGTCTTCTTGGGCGCCGTCTGCGGGGAGAACGCGGACTCAGCACCGGTAGCACCGGTAACACCGGGACCCGTCCCCGATCGCCCCGGCCCCCCCTCACCGAGAAGGAGGCGGCGGGCAGGCGCCGCAGAGCCAGCAGCTGCCGGGCGGCCATGGCGGGGCGGGCACCGGCACCGGCACCGGGACCACCGTCACCTTCAGGCGCCCCCCGTAGCGTCCCTACGGCGCTGATGTCAGCGGCGAGCGCCAGCGGCGCGGCGGTGACGCCAGGCGGCGGGGCCGGAGAGAGGGGGGGCGTGGTTACAGGGCGGGGGGCGTGGTCACACAGCGCGAGAGGTGGTTACAGGAAGGGGGCGTGGCCACACAGGCAATAGGCGTGGCTACATGAAGGGGGCGTGGCCAAAGCTGGCGCCGCGCCCGCGCTGCCACGTGCCCCGCGCCCGGCGCCGTCTCGGGTTTCGGGAGCTGAAACCGGAGGCTCCGGAGCCCCCGGTTCCCCCCGCCCCGGCCTCACCCCCCGGGGCGCCTCCGCTCCGTCCCCCCCAGCGCCGCGGGGGGCCGCGCCGGGCCCCTCCCCGCTTTGGGGCCACCTTCCCTCCTCCCCGCGGTGGCCTCGTCCCGGCGAGGGAGCGGGGCCGGGGTGAGGGCCGGGCCCCGGGGGATCCGGTTTCCCTCCCGGGGGTGGGGAGAAGGAACGGGGAGCCGGCGGCGAGCCGGGGTGGCGGGCGACATGTTTTTCCTCTTCCGCGGGCCCCAGCGGCAAGGCACCGGCAGCCCTGTGCCCCCCACCGCCTACCGGGGCACCTCCCGGCCCCACGGCTGCGGCGAGGGGGGCGGCCGCCGCCGCCGCCCGGCCCCGCGGACCGGCGCACAGGGGGGCTCCGGTACCGCCGGCACCTCGGGGAGCTGGGGGCGGCCCAGCCGTGGCAGTGCATCCCCCGTGGCACCGGGGCCCCGGCCGCCCCCCGCTTTCGGGCAGGTAACGGGCGGCGGGGGAGAGGGCCGGGGTGTGGGGGGACCCGATTGCCCCCACGGGGGAGGCCGGGGGACCGGGGAACAGCTGGGCGGCTCCCCACATCTGGAGCCAGGCGGCCGAGCGGGGAATAATCCGGGGGATTATGCGCGGGCGCGGCGCCCCCCCCGCCTGCCCTGCATATCCCCAGATATTCCATAAAAACCTCAAATCCCCGCGCAGCCACGGCCGCTATCGCACACCCCCCCCCCCCCCCGCCGGCCACGGCCACGGCTCGCCCTGGCCGGGCGGTAGCCCCCAGGACTGCGCCAGCCGGCCCCCCCGGGGCCAGGCATGCCCTGCGGCGCGGGGGCAACCCCTAGCCATGGGCAACTGCACCAAGACCCCTGAGCGGAGGCTCCCCAAGGTAAGGCCGGCCCGGGGGGGGGGTAAGGGGGGGCCCCGGCTCGGTTCCCCACTCCCGGCCGCTGACGCCGGCTCTTCCCACAGGATGGGAAGCCGCGCTCCGGCCCCGGCGACCCCGAGGAGGTGACGGAGGCGGCGCAGTCCCCGCCGTTGCAGAGCTACTCGGTGCTGCAGGGGCTGGTGGGGCCGGCCTGCATCTTCCTGCGGCAGAGCATCGCCATCACCCAGCTGGTACGCGCCCGCTCCCTCCCCGCGCGCCCGCGGTAACGGGCGCCGCGCCACCGGCTGCGCCCTGCGAGCCGGCGGGGGATTTAAGGCGGGAATCCCGGGGGGGATCCGTGGGAGAAGGATCACTCCTGCGGCTCTTCCCGCTTTCTCTTCCCCAGGACCGGGAGCTGCGGGCGGAAGAGATCGAAGGTGAGGAGGTGGGGGGGTCTTCGCCCCGGTTGGGAGCTCCCCCGGCCGCGGCAGGGGCGTGTGGCGGTGCCGGCAGTGACGCCGCACTGTCCCCAGAGCTGAAGCAGGCCTTCCGGGAGTTCGACAAGGACCGCGATGGCTACATCAGCTACAAGGACCTGGGCGAGTGCATGCGGACCATGGGCTACATGCCCACCGAGATGGAGCTCATCGAGCTGTCCCAGCAGATCAGTACGCAGCGGGGACGCGGGGGGTCCCCTCCGCCCCGCTGGCAGCCGGCTCTGCTCCCGGCGATCCCTGGTGCCCGCCCCACTGACATCCCTCTTCTCCCGCAGCCGGGGGCAAGGTGGATTTTGACGATTTCGTGGAGCTGATGGGTCCCAAGATGCTGGCGGAGACGGCGGACATGATCGGGATCAAGGAGCTGCGCGACGCCTTCCGCGAGGTGAGGGGACGGGGGGGACGGCCCGGGCGCGGGCAGGGTGCCGGCATGCCGAGGGCGGCCGTCGCCGACGGGCGCTTGCCGTGCAGTTCGACACCAACGGGGACGGGCAGATCAGCATGGCGGAGCTGCGGGAGGCCATGTGCAAGCTGCTGGGGCATCAGCTCAACTACCGGGAGGTGGACGAGATCCTCAAGGACGTGGATCTCAACGGGGATGGCCTGGTGGACTTCGAAGGTAGGGGCCGGGGAGGGAGCCGGGAACATCCCCGGGAATATTCGGGATGTTCCGTACATCTTCTCCCGCCGGCAGAGTTTGTGCGGATGATGTCGCGCTGAGGGCGGCGCGTGCCAACACGGGACCCGAGCCCCCGCCGTGCCTTACGAAGAGGAGGGAGCCGCGGAGGAGACGCCCGGCTCCGGCCGCTGTGGCTGGGGCCGTGCCGGTGCGGTGCGACGCCCGAGCCGGGGACAAGACCCTCGCTTCTCCAGCGCCGGAGGTGCTCAGACTCACCCTCGGCCGGCCGCCGAGGTCCAAGCGCGGCGCGGGGCGACGCCGGGCCCCTTTTTGGCCCAGATTCGGCCGGGTTTCGGCCGCTCTCGCCCTGACCTCCGCTCCCTCCTGCTCCCCGCCCCGCGGCGTCCCCCTTCCCGCCCTGACCTCACCCCAAAACTCCACCGCGCAGCTCCCCTCTCCCCAGCGCGCCCCGGCCCCGCCGCCTCGTCCCCCCCCGCTGTCGTTTTGACCCCCGTGTCCCAGGCCGAGCCCCCCGCCGTGGCCCTGCTCCCTCCCCGCTGCCATTCCGGGCTGCCCCTCTGGCGTAACCCCCTTACCGCGGTCCGGGCTCGGGCCTACCCCGGGCCCCGCTCCGTCGGGACCCTCCGTCCGTCTGTCCCCCGGCGCGGGGGGAGAATTCCCAGGGCTTCGGCGCTCCGGCCAGGACACCCTTGGGGAAAGAAACCGGGAATAAAGCGTTTTTGCACCTCTGATTGAAGGCGATCCTCTGCTTCCGAGTTACGCTCCCCACCCGGAGCGTAAAAACGGTTATTAATGTTTTCGGTCTGTGCCCTTTTGAAAGGAAACCCTCTCTCCGCAGACTTTCGTTCCTCGTTATGTTGAATTTAAGCAGAATTCGCTTCTGGCCGTTCCCTCCGCCGGCGTCCCCCACCGCCTGGTACCCCCGCACCCTGCCCACCCCTCAGGGAGCGGGGAACCCCCCCTTCCCCGGGCATCCCCTCACCTGGGCAGCCCCGGGCTCCTCTCAACGCCGGGGGGAAGCCTGCAGGCCCCGGTGTGACCGGTACCGGGGGGTCTCCGCGGCGGCCCCCCCCCCCCCCCCGGCTCCCTTCCCGCCGCTGCCCTGAGGGGATGAGGCGGGGGCGGGGAAAGGGGCGGGGGCGGAGGGAAGGGGGCGGGGTCGACGCCGCGCGTCTCCACGGTGACCGGAGGGGCGGGGGCGGGGTGCGCGCGCGCGCGCGCGCGCGGCGGCGCGATGACGTCAAGGCGGCGTCGAGGCGCCAGGGCGTCATCAGGAGGAGCGGCGGTGGGAGGCCGGGTCAGGCCAGGCCGCGGCGGGCCCTGAGCAGCGGGAACCGGGCCGGAGCCGCCGCCGCCGCGCTCCGCTCCGCTCCGCTCCGCTCCGCTCCGCTCCGTTCCCCCTCCCCCCGCCGGATCGGCTCGGGGCTGAGCTGAGCTGAGCTGAGGAGCGGCGGGGCAGCGGCACGATCGTAACCGGCGGGGTGAGCGCGGGGGCTGCCCACCGACCCCCCCCCCCGCCGGGCTGCAGGGATCCCGGCACGGCGGGCGGCCGTCGGGGATGTCCTACAAGCCCATCGCTCCCGCCCCCGCTAACCCCGGAGCCGCCAGCGCCAGCCCCGCCCCGCCGGGGCCCGGGGCACCGCCCGCCGGTGAGCGCACCCCCGGGGAGGGGGGGGGGGTACCGGGGGGAGGGGGGGGGAGCAGCCGGTGACGCTCCGTTTCCCGCAGCCACGAGCGTCCCGTCGCCCTCCGGCTCCGTCCCCGGCGCCGCTGCCCCTTTCCGACCCCTCTTCAATGACTTCGGGCCGCCGTCCATGGGCTACGTGCAGGTGAGGAGCGGGGCCGGTGGCGGGGCCGGTGGCGGGGCCGGGGCCGGTCCTCAGCCCCTCCCCGTGTCCCCTGTGTCCCCGCCCCGCAGGCGATGAAGCCCCCCGGGGCTCAGGGCTCGCAGAGCACCTACACCGACCTGCTCTCCGTCATCGAGGAGATGGGGAAGGAGATCCGGCCCACCTACGCCGGCAGCAAGAGCGCCATGGAACGGCTCAAACGGGGTAGGGGCCACCGGCCGGCCCCCGGTCCCGCCTGCCCGGGGGTCCCCTGCCCCGCGGAGGGGGGCAGCAGGGCTGCAGGGGGGGGGGGGGGGATGGAGGCTGATGTGGGGTGTCCTTCTGCTTCTCCCCGCAGGCATCATCCACGCCCGGGCGCTGGTCAGGGAGTGCCTGGCCGAGACAGAGCGAAACGCCCGCACGTAACGGCTGCTGTCACCCGGGACCCCCTCCCCGGGGACCCCCGGTGTCCCTGCCCCGCCGGCGGCGAGGGGGGGCCGCCCGCGCCCCCCGCGCTCTCTGCTCTCTTTATAAATGCGTGTTTTTATAAATAAAGGACATGGTTGGGACTCTGCCGAGCTGACCGGGGGGCGCTGCCGGGGGGGTCGGTGCCCCGGGGGCTGCGGCCGGTGGCCACCGGGCTGGGGAAGGGCCGGGAGCCGTGCTGGGTGGGGGGTCCCGGGGCTGTGCCCGGGCTGAAAGGTGCAGGAATGAGCAAAACCCTCTTTTAACAGTTAAAGAAGAGGCTGCTTTTAATAAAAAACCCATTTTTTCCGAGCCTGTCGGTCTTGGGGGGGGGGGGGGGGGGGGCCGGTACACGCGTAGTGCCAGTGCAGCGGCGCTCGTCGACTTCCCGTTTCTGACGTCACGACCCCCCCCCCCCCCTTTCTCCACCTCCCTACGTCACGACCGTCTCCCTGGGGACGGGCTGTGATGTCACGAGCCGAGGGGCCGGTTCGGAGCAGCGCAGGTTCGGCGGGGCCGGGGGGCGGCGGGCGGGGGGCAGCGGCGGGGGCGAGCGGAGCCGAAGGGAGCCGAGCGGAGCCGAAGGGAGCCGAAGGCGGGCGGGGGGCGCGTTGCCATGGGAGCGGGGCGGGCCCGGGAGCGGCGCAGCCGAGCCGAGCCGAGCCGAGTCAGGCCGAACCGGGCCGAGGCGGGCCGGGCTGACGGCCGCCCCCGCAGGCGCTGCCCCCCGCCGCCATGCTGATCAAGGAGTACCACATCCTGCTGCCCATGAGCCTGGAGGAGTACCAGGTGGCCCAGCTCTACATGATCCAGGTGGGGCCGGGGGCTGCGGGGCTGAGCACGGAGCCTGGGGGGTGCGGGGGGCTGAGCACGGAGCTTGGGGTCGCAGGGGGCTGGGGGGTACAGGGAGCTGGGGGCCGGAGCGTGGGGGGCTGGGGGGGCAGGGGGCTGAGTATGGGGGGCTGGGGAGTTCAGGGGGCTGAGCACGGAGCTTGAGGTTGCAGGGGGCTGGGGGGCTGAGCCTGGGGGGTGCAGGGGGCTGGGAGGCTGAGTATGGGGGGTGCAGGGGGCTGAGCATGGAGCCTGGGGGGTGTAGGGGGCTGTGGGGCTGAGTATGGAGCCTTGAGGGCTGCAGGGGGCTGTGGGGCTGAGCCTAGGGGGTGCAGAGGGCTGTGGGGCTGCGTATGGGGGCTGTGGGGTGCAGGGGGCCGTGGGGCTGAGCACGGAGCCTGGGGAGGCTGCCCCCAAGGGACTGGCAGGGTACAGGGGTGTCGGTGAGGTTCGGGTGGGTTTGGGGCCGCCGAGCCGAGCAGGGGGTCCTGGGATTAGGTGTGGGGCTGGGGGTTGCGGGAAGGTACAGGGACCCCAGGAGGCTGTGAGCTGCCAGGCCTTGGGGGCGTGCGGAGCTGGGGGGTGCCGGGGGTCCGTGCTCACCCAGCGGCTCTCCCCGCAGAAGAAGAGCCGGGAGGAGTCGAGCGGCGAGGGCAGCGGGGTGGAGATCCTGGCCAACCGGCCCTACAGCGACGGCCCCGGTGGCAGCGGCCAGTACACCCACAAGATCTACCACGTGGGCTCCCACATCCCCAGCTGGTTTCGGGCGCTGCTCCCTAAGGCTGCGCTGCAGGTGGAAGAGGAATCCTGGAACGCCTATCCCTACACCCGCACCAGGTGGGACCCGGCGGGGCCGCGGGGTGGGCTGCGGTGCCGGCCGTGCCGCCGGGCTCAGCTCCGTCCCCGCGCGTCCCCCAGGTACACCTGCCCCTTCGTGGAGAAGTTCTCCATCGAGATCGAGACGTACTACCGGCCGGACGCGGGCCAGCAGACCAACGTCTTCAACCTGAGCGCGGCTGAGAAGAGGCAGAGGATTTTGGGTGCGTACGACCGCCACAAGGCTGGCTTGGGCACCGGGCAGGACCCGATGCCTGCCGGGGTTCCCACACGGCGCTCCCCAGGCTGGGTGCCTGGCTGTGCCGCGGCGCCTAAGGGGCTCGGCTTCCCTGCCGGTTGCGGGGGCTCGGCGTCTGCAACGCGCTCGGCTTCGCTCTCCCCGCTGGCCCTCGCGTTTTGGGGACAGCTATGGGGGGACCCTGGCAGGGGAAGGCGCCTGTGCCCCGAGCTCCCTGCCCCGAGCTCCCTGCCCGCTCCCTTGGCAGCGCTGCTAAACCAGAGTCTGCATTAAAGATATTTTGGGGGGCGATTTCATCCTCTGCCTTCTTCCCTTGCCTGTATATTTGTTTGCAGCCCTCCCTTTCCTGGTGCTAGCCTGCTCCCCTCTCCTTCCACGTCCCAGCCCCTGTCCCATGCGGTCTGGCACGGCTTTGCCTTCCCAGCCCCTCTCCGGGCGTACGTGGGAACCCGCACCAGGCTCCTGCAGGGCGTTTTGGATCAGCGGGAGAGCTGGAAAAGCATGTCCCCGTTTTCCCAGCCTCTGCCCTGCTTCCACTGCTCCCCAGGGCTTCGCTCCAGATCGCTCTCCGGGTCTGGGCCCCTCCGCTGCTTGCCAGGGGGGACTGGTGGGCAGAACCAGGATTCCTCCCTCGCCGGCGGGTTTGGCCCCGGCCGCTTCAGCCTCCCTTTCCCGGCGGTGTCAATCTGGTCGTTTTAGGCACTGGAGTGCAGAGTGTGACGCGCTGCCTCTTAAAATGGAGGCCTAAAATAGGCACTCGGAGGAAATGATTCATCTGACCTATTTCTCTCATTGGCTCCTGCGGCACCAGGGATGTCCGGCCGCGATGCCGGCGGGGACGAATTCTGCCCTTGCCACCACTGGGCAGCAACCGGGGCCGAGCGGATAGCAGGCAGGGCACGGTCTTGTGCCTGCTGCCTGCTGCCCTGCCTCATTTTCCCCCCCAGGTGTGGGTCCCGCGGGCTTTCCGCAGGGCACGCTGCGTCTTGGGTGGCTGCTGCCTCCCACGAGCAGCGGGGCTGAGGTGGGACCAGCCCCGACATGGATCCCGCTGGGATTTTCCTTGCTAGCTCTCGCTGTCACCCCGGTGTCCCGTAGCACTGAGAGATTTAAACCCCATCTCGCGTTTCAAAGGGCAGCGGAGCAAATGCCAGGCTGTCGGGGCGAACCACCGGGATATTTTCTCCTCGCGAATTTTCTCGCAGTGTAAAAGCAAACAGACCCGCCGGTCGTCACGCGAGTGACGCTGCCGGGAGGTGCTTCGGGCCGGCTGCTGAACCGTGGCGTGCCGCCATCCCAGCTGCTCGGCCAGCCCGTCGGGCGATGATTTAAGGGCTCGTGTTTGGTGCTTTGCCCTTTGCATGGGGACACAGGGCTGTGCTTCGGGCAGGGAGATGTGGCCCCCCGTGCCAGCCCCGGGGTGTCCTCTCGGCCTCTCTTGCCGCACAATTTGGGCACCGTGGGCTGCTTTCCCACCCCATGGTGCATTTTGCAGGCTGGGGAGGTTTGGAGGAGTTGCGGCGCTTTGCATTTCAGTTTTCTGATCCTTAAAAGTCCTTTTTCCCCCCCCTTTTTTTTTTTGGCCTGAGCTGGAGGAAGAGGTCAGCGGGCGCCTCGGGGGCATCAACGGGGGCAAATAAATGCGAGGTCTGGCAGAGCCTGGGGATGGGCTGGGGGACTGACTGCGGCCAGCTCTGTGGGAAGGTCCTGGGGGCCACCGGGGTGCCCGGGGACCCCCCCCAGGACCCCCCTAAGACCCGGCTGGAGGGAGCTGGCCTGGAGACGGGGCTGGAGCAGCCAAACTGCAGGGGATTTTGTGCAGGGTTGGGCCCGAGCGGCCCCCCAGGGTCTGTTGGATCGTATTTTCCTGGGTGCCATCGTGAGCCCCCTCTCCAGTTTTGGGGAGGCCACCCCCATTTGGGGAGAGGGGGACGTTGCTGTCACCCCTCCTGGCTCGACGGGGCCTCCTCCTGGGTCGTGTGGTG